>NC_084480.1:98451327-98751327 GCF_030035675.1 Rhineura floridana
AACAAACAAAACCCACATATCAAGGGTAAAAATAAGCACATAGTTTCCCTCCTGAAATGTGGTGCTTTAGACATTTTTCTAGCCATTTCTTTTAGCATCATTGTTGTATATGATTATGGTTATGTATAGCCATTATAGTTGTATATGATTATTCAGAAAACAACATGCATAGTAAGACACCTCCACAAGAACATATGCTGTCTTAAGCACTGTGTAGAGTGTGCCACCTGTCCCCACTGCTAGGCCAGGAGTGGCACTGGCACAGGCAAGTCTGGATGACACTCAGCAAAGCAGAGAAGAACTGAGCAAAGTCACCACCACAACTTTAGAATGCTTCTAGGTCCCAAAGCAGGATACACTGAGGCCCAGAGGCATTCTGGAGTCACAGAAATGGCAGAGGCTGCTATGGCTACTTTGTTCAATTCTTCTTGTCAGAGCACCTGGTTAATTTTTAAAACATTTTTCTGCATGCAAAGCACATGCCCTGCAACTGGTTTACTTTGATATTCTCCTTACTATTGACTAGTATTTGACAATGAACCTCACCCTCTCCCGTCCACAATACACACCAGGAATTTCAGATGGGAGGTCCATGTTAACAGAAATCATTTTTGGAACAATAGGTTGAAGTGATATTGTTCACACTGAGCTACAAACATTGAAGCCCTGGGAGCCCTATTTGTGTGTATGTGTGTAAGGAAAGAGGGACCCCCTCTCCCATGCATAGCTGGCAGTATGTCACTGAGGCCACCCAGCTATGCTGTAGGGTCCCACACTTTGATATGAATCAGATGAGTCAGCTGGCTTCTGAGGGTGACACATAGGAGTGATCCTGAGGGTGAACCTTCTTCCTATGGTTCACTTTGAGATCATATCTTGGAGGCTCCCATGTGGCAATACTGCTTGTTTGTTGATTGCACAGTCATGCAATTGGTTTTAATCTTACTGCCACAGCTTTGTTCCTGGCCATCCCAGGAGGCAACACCCTGCTCCCACAAAGTGGAATCCTCTTAAGGGATCATTGGATGTCACCTCTGGGCCCCAACCCAGTTTAGGGGCTGGCATGCCTCCGACATACTCAGGTCAGACCCACAGGATTAGTCTGTGCCTGATGTTCCCATCAACATAATTTCAGCAAGTGAGATGGGATGGTTGAATCAGCCAACATATGGATGTCACAATGGCGGGATCCCTGCCATCTGTCCTGCCAAATTCTGTGACCTTTTTTTGACTCCACCCCGGTGTAGGCATAGTTCTGGCTCCATGCTTTGGGCACAAGTCCTTTTCCCTCTAAATAATATGTGAACTAAAGGAGCAACCCAAACCCAAGATCTGCCAGTATGAGGGAAATTTGGCATAGGTGGTGTAAGTCCTCCATCCTGGCTCAACCAGAGGCAGCAAGCTCAGCCAAAGCTGGCTGAGCCAAGGCCACATAGGTCTCAAAAATGGGCATTCTGGGGGCATAGCAGGGGCATGATGGGACAGGGAGAGACTTACTCCTATTCCAAACTCTGCTCTGCTGGGTCACATGACCTAGCAACCCTGCAGACATTAACTTGGCTAAAAAGGTGGTGTGAGTCAAACTCTATTTTAAAGGCTTGTTTTCCCTCTGCTGGGTTTGGGCCAGCTCAGCCATCAGTAGCCCTGCTCCTGAACAGAGTTTGGAATACGGATAAGTTACACCGGCATAATTTACCGCAGTATAAAGTTTGGATTGTTCTGTCTGATATCTAATTAGGATTAGGGCTGGGGTGAAACAGTGATTTGACCAAAAAAAATCATGAAATTGGCCCCATAATTCAAGGAGAAACATTGTGAAATCACCAGACTTGCTTTCTCCAAACCATTTAACTGATACTTCTGTAGATTTACTTGGGTGTAAATCCCATTGAACTGTTACATTTTATTAGACAATGAAGGACTGCACTATTAATTTCTGATTACACACCCCAAATGGCATGGGAGACCTTTTAAACCTTTGAAAATAGCATTTTAGGGAATGTTAAAAAAACATTGTTATATATTTTTAAAAAATATATATTAAAAATAGGGTTGCAAAGAATGGAACAATGGGTCTTTATCTGCTTCAGTCACACTACCTTTTCTTTGTAGGGCTTTTTAAAACTACTTTTCAACGTTACTGCAGGAACGATCCACCCACTCTATAAAATTATGTTTTTCTCTGTAGATACTCAATTGCTGTTCACTATAACAGAGGTCTCCAGTGACTGGCAAAGGAGGCAATAATTTCTTCCAAATTCAAAAAAGCACCATAGAATAGGGCTTTCTGTGAAAAACAACAGGGAAGTTGTCTAGTCCTTATTAGGATATCTGTGGTTTGGATATACAGATATCCCAATTAAATAACCTTATATGTTTATTGGGTTTTATGAAGACTAAAATAACATGATTCCTTGTTTGAAACTGTGGGTTTATTTCCATTACTTCATACAATAGTTAAAGCCTATCCATTTTCTGATTGCACCATGCTTACTGTGGTAAGGAATAAAAATCCATACTACATATTAGTAAGGCAATATCCTTGAGAATTCATTTAGTACATTGTTCCTGTAGAACTTTTTTCTCATGCAATCTGCATCCCATTGAGGACAATGGCAAAACTCCCATGGATTTCAATGGAGCTGTATTGCACTCTTTGTATATGGTACCTGTGAATAACACATGTGCACTTAATAATGTGCTTTTTTAAAATGGCAGTTTATAATGGAAAGTGGACAGTATTGGCAGTTTAGAATGGCCAGTAACTGCTATATTAGAATAGCATTAATGATTCTGGCATTAAAAGCTAGGAAAGCAAAATAAATATACTTAATGCAGACAGAATCTCTGTCACTCTAATTGCCAGAGCATGGTGAGACCTTTGAAATAATAAGTCCTTAAATAATGAATTGATATGGAAGAGAATAATGACACCCAGGTGTGAAACCTTAACCTGAGGGCTGTGCCACATTCTCAATGACATAATTGCTACTATTACCATATTGTAGTTGAACACAAGGTTTTGAATCATAGAAATTGGATAGAAAAGTAAGAAAGAAAATATTCAGATATAGAATGGTATGCTGAAGCAGGCTTATAGAACAAAGTTCAGACAATTTACTTACTCATAGAAAACTTGAAACACATTTTTTGCAATTCTGTACAAATTTAAATAGATTGCAGTTTCTGATTCTCCTCCCCCACCCCCCAAAAAAGCAAGGGTAGGAACATTCAGAAGTGGAATTGAAGACAGACTCTTGTTACTGTGCTCTTAAAGCAAGCCAACACATTGTTCTCTTATGAAAAAGCAAAAGCCGAGGATGAAGTGGAACTGTTGTGTAAAGAGGAAAGAAAGAACTTTTAGGGGTTATACATTTTAGAGTTGCTGGCCACTGAAGACATCTAACAGGGGATAAACTTCATAGCACTTTGGCCAAGTAGGGCCTACAGACTTCCATATCATAGCATGCATGTAGTTTTATACCTGCTGCTGCCCATTAATGCTGCAAAATCTACAATATTTAGAATGTTGGTCCTGTGTAAGTGTACATTATTGCTGGTTCACTTCATTGTCTAAAGTAGAACCCTAAGCACTTTAACCAGGGCCAGCACAAGACATTGTGCTGCCTGGGATTGGCACAGATACCACCTCCTCTACCTGCCTTCTCCACCCCACCTCCTGCTCGCCCATTCCATACTCCTCCCTTCTTAGCAAAGCAACAGTAATATAGGCACTCTCAGCTTCACGCAAAGGAAGCGATCCTTCCTCAGTGCATGGCATTGTAGGGGAGGCTGCCCAGAGAATGCCTGTGCCACGCTGTGGTGCTATAAAATACAGTTTAAAAAAACAGTTTAAAGTTCCCTTAAAATTTTAAAGTTTTATAGGAGTTTTAAATTGCATTTTACAACAAGATGAAGAGGCAACAGCACATGTACTTTCTGGGAAATCTGTCCCACAATGAGAAAGGACCCCTTCCTCAGAGGGAAGCCAGGAGCACCCCTACTGCTGTTACAACTGGCCAAGCAGGAGGGTGAAGAGGTGGCAGCAGGTGGGAAAGAGGGACCAGCAGCAGTGTCAGTCTGCCAGTTGTGAACTGGGATAGCGCTTGGCCAGCTCTGCAAGCAGCATTTGTGGGGTGGCACACAATCTGTCACACCTCCACATCCACCACCTGACTGAGGTGGTTCAACATGGCTTGGGATAGGGCCAGCCCTACTGTGAACAAAAATCCTCAAAGCTGTAACATGAGGAATTGCACTGAGGCAAAATAAAAATGAACACTTTGTGAACTGCAGGGCAAAATGGCTTTCACTGGCACAGTGTTAACTGCATGTGCTCCATTAATCCACAGGAGGCCAATGCCTATTAGCAGCCCAAGCCGCCTGCGATAACTACATTTAACATGTCTATAACCTATGCCAATATATGCCAAGAGAAAGCACTGTTCTAGAAATAAGTATTGGCACAGTCACATCATTTATTGGTTTTTGTCATTGTTACTCAAATGACATCTTTTTCTGTGGCTGGGCTTGACGTATTATGTTCTTTTTTTGATTCAGGGGTGGAATTCAGAGGTGGGGCATGCCGGGCTGGCATGCTTAATTATTGAAAGGGCCTATTGCCATATTGTTGTGATTATCTTGGAGTTTCAGCAGTTAAGCTTTTGCTTGTGGGCTAACAGAAAATGATTGAAATATTTAAAAGAATTAGCGTCCAGTTTTATTTGCATTTTATTTTAATATTGATATATATATGCACAGCATCTGCCATCAAAGAGACTACAATAGGCTCTAAATCGCCTCAGATTTATTTATTTATTTGGTCCTATGCTTGTTCGGCTCACCTCTTCCCGGGTGCTTAACACTGAATGATGGCCAGCAAGGACCCGCAGTGTGACATCATTGGCTGCTTCTTGTCCTCTGACAGGGCCTGCCTTCTTCCTGAGTTAGAATTACACCTCTGCATATGATAGAAGTTCATCTTTCTGGCTCATCTGTGATATGCATTTGTCAAATGCATGTGTGATAAAGGAATAGTTCATTGGACTGTTGAAGGCTAAAGTGTTGGCATACTTTGCCATTTGTTATCTGTTATTTACCTTGAAATGGGTCCTGATGAGATCAATCGAGTTTACTCTTGTGTAAGCAGGCATAATCAGTTAGTCAGTTAATCTTTATTGGTTCAGCCAATGGGTCACAATGGAGAACAAATAAAGAAACTAGTAGTAAGTACAAAAAAAACCACCCTGAAATATTCACACTTACATTAAAAACTAACTGATTTATACTACTGAGAAAGTAGAAGATTTGCTTGAACTTTAGAAGTTGTCAAGGCAAATCCTCCCATTGTAATAAGGTCACCCTATTAGGAGAAGCCAGCAGAAAATCAAGTGCATCTAACTTTAGTTGGATCCGGGCCTATTTCTACATCAGCAACAGGTTTGCCATTTGGCATTTTGGTTCCATTTCCCCATTCTCATGATAGAGGTGAAATCCAACAGTGTCTGTCCTCCAGTGGAATAGTCACTGTTGGTGAAAGGAATTCCCCCTCTCCTCTGCAGTGCCCCTGGAACAAATTTGGGTGGGTGCAGGAGCTGCAAGGGAGAGAAGGGAAAAGGCAAGATTGCTCATGCAACACTGGATGTTGCCCAGAGGCAATAATGCCTTCATTCACCTGTAGAGCAGCATGGCCAGCAGCTGAATACTGCTTTCCAAGTGTCCTGCCCGAAGCCGAAGGACTCAGTCTCAGTCGTGTCTGAGGTTTTTGCTCTTTTTATTGAAGTTATAGATACATCAAAAGCCATGCGCCTCATTAACCAAACTATGCTTTCCAGGAACTTTGACTCTGAACTAATTCTGACTAAGCATGTCTTTGCAGCTCTAAGATGACTCAGCACTGAGTGTCCCGCCCCCCAAGTCCCCTTCAGTAGGCTTGTATCTTTCGCGCGCGTACAGGCTCCTCCTCAACCCAGTCTGTTGAATTTCCTGCTTCTCGTGCCTCCGAATGTGGGGTGAAGGTGGTTTGATCTCAGCTTCCAACTCTGATGGAGGAGGCCTGCTAACTGACAGTTTGGGCAGGGAAAGCAGGGCAGTGTTAGGTTAGGGAATGTCTGGAGTGTGAGTTCAAGGCTCCCACAGGGGGGTCAGGAGTTGAGGGTGCTAAACTGTCCAGATCAGGGGCTGAGTTGCCCTGAGTGGTCACCCCGCTATCTGTCCCCTCCCCAAGTTCCCAGTCCAAGTCCTTATCCTTGGATTCCCTCTCATCTATCTGCCCCCTTCATGCTTGGCTCACAACATCCCCCCCTCTATGCCAATGTTCTCCCCACCCTGGGGGCTTGGGCTTGTCTTGGTAAGCTTCATGGAATTCCCTCACCAAATCTGGTGCTTGAACATCCATTGCCACTTCCCAGGATCTTTCCTACAGTCCGAACTCCCTCCTATGAATCAGATACTGCAGCTTTCCTGATCACCAACAGGAGTTGAGGATGTGCTCCACTTCATATTCTTCTTGACCATTGACCATGATGGGTGGAGCTTTGGGTGTTCAGTGCGGGTCGGTGGCTTCTCTGGGGTGAGTAAAGATAGTTGAAATACTGAGTGGATCTTTAAGGAGGTGAGTAAGCAGAAGCGGAAGGCTTCCAGCCTCTGTGCCTATAACTTGTGACAGAGAACCTGCATCTGCAAATAACGAGTGGAGAGCCACACTTTGTTGCCTACTTGAATTTTAGGGCCTGGCTGGCGGTGTTTATCTGCTACTCTTTTATAGTCAGCTTTAGCCATGGCTAATTATTCCTGTAGCAGCTGCTGCATGGCTTGCAACTCCTGCATAAACTACGCTGCTGCTGGGACAGCCAGATTGGCACTGGGGGGGCAAAGGTGTGTGGGTGGTAGCTGAAATTGGCAAAGAATGGAGTCTGTTGAGTGGATGCTTGTACCAAATTGATGTAAGCAAATTCGGCTAGAGGCAGTAAAGACACCCAGTTGTCTTGCTGGTAGTTCACATAGCAGCGGAGGTACTGATCCAAGGCTGTGTTCACCTTCTCCATTTGTCCATCTCTCGGGGGTGGTGCACGGATGACATTCTCAACTTGCTCTGTAACAGCTGCCACAAGGTGCACCAGAACCACACCATAAAATGGGTTCCCCGATCTGAGCCCAAACTAGTGGGGAGTCTGGGCAGCCAGAAAACATGTGGAACTAACAACTGGGCAGTCTCTCTTGTGGATGGCAGTCCAGCGCAGGGAATGAAGTGAGCCATTTTACTAAAGACCAAAACTGTCATGTTCCCCTGAGAGACAGGTAGGTCTGTGATGAAGTCCAGAGTCACCATTCACCATGGTCCTTTGGGCGTGGGAAGCAGCTCCAGCAACCCAGTTGGTGGCCCCGGGGTGTGTTTAGCTGTCATGCATGTGGGACAGGACTGTACATAACTTTCCACGTCATACTTGACCCTTGGCCACCAAAAGTCCCGCATGAGTGCCTGTAAAGTTTTTAACACCCCAAAATGCCCTGCGGTTGGGGAGTCATGGCAGTGTCGGAGGACCTTGGCTTGAATTTCCCCTGGAGGCACATAAAGGGCTTCATAGTGGTAGAGCATCCCCCCCGCCGCGAGAAGCCTGACATGCTGTCCTGAGAGGGCTGCTCCAATTCTCACACCCACTCCAGAGCTTAAAGGTCTTGCTCTTGCACACAGCATAATTCCTTGAACCACAGAACTGGACAGCCAGCCACAACCATTTTCTCTAGTGGAATAATGAAATGTAGTGAGGACAGAGGTTGGACTTCTCTTTACTCTGGCTTGCGGGATAGTGCATCAGCCTAGTGGTTCTGCACCTGTAGAATGTAATTAATGGGGAATTGGAACCTAACAAAGAATTAAGCCCACCGCACTTGCTGCTGGTTCAGCTTGTGGGCCATCTGGAGGCTCTCTAAGTTCTGGTGGTCGGTGCAGACTTCCACTTCATGCCAAACTCCAGGAGGTGCTGCCAGGTCTCGAACACATCACAGACAGTGAGTAACTCCTTTCCCCAAACCATGTAGTCCCTTTCTGCACTAGTCAGCTTTTGGAAGTAATAAGCGCAGGGTCGTAACATCTCTCCTTTTTGGTCTGGTTGTAATGGCACCACTTTGATGGCCACGTCCAACACCTCAGTCTTCACCAAAAAAAGGGCTTTGGAGGTCTGCATGCTGGAGTATTGGCTCACAGGAAAACAGCAGTTTAAAATCCTTGAGCACTTGTTGGGCCACTTTGATCCAATGAAAGTGGCCTGGTCCCTTTAAGCAGTCAGTAAGCAGGGCTATCAAGTTAGAAAAGGCTGCAATGAAACACTGAGAGTAGTTAGAAACCGCAGAAACCACTGCAAGTCCTTCTTGGTTTTGGGAGGAGGCAAGAGAGCACACAGCGCACCTTCCCAAGATCCATTTCAACTTCTGTGGGGGTGATACAGTAGCTCAGAAAGTCCAGGATGGTCAAGTCGAAGCCACACTTCTCCAGCTTGGCATACAGGTGATGCACTCTTAGTCTGTGCAGCACCACCTGCACATGCAACTCATGCTGTTCTGGGGAGTCAGAGTAAATAGGGATGTCATCTAAATAAACTGTCATGGAGTGGTCCAGGGAATCCCAAAATATGTCATGTATGAAATATTGGAAGACAGCTGGAGAGTTTGATAGTCCAAATGGCATGACCAGGTATTCAAAGTGGCCATACCGGGTCTTGCAGGCAGTTTTCCATTCATCCCACTCTTTGATTCTGACAAGACTGTGCTCTCCGCATAGGTCTAGCTTGGTATAGATCTTAGATGTTCACAGATGCTCCAGCCTTTCATTAATTAAAGGCAGGGAGTAACTGTTGGGGATGGTCTTGTTAAGTTCCCTGTAATCATGGCAGGGGCACAGCTCTCCTCTTTCTTCTTTACAAACAGCAGCAGGGCCCAGCGGGCAACTTGAATGGCTGAATGAACCCCCTCTGCAAGTTGGTGTCCAGGAACTCCCTCAGTGCTGCCAACCCTGGCTCGGACAGGGAATAAATGTGCCCCGAGGGGATGCAGGCCCCTGGGATCAAATCTATGGCACAGTCATAAGGATGGGGGGGCAGCTGATTAGCTTCTTTTTTTGTCAAAAACATCCCTGTAGTCTTTATATTTGTTGAGCAAGGTAGTCCCCTCAAGTGAGAATGCGCTGCCAGCGTTGCTGTAATGACCATCTGTGGGGGCTGGCAATGTCGTTCACAGTATTCTGATTGAAAGGTCATCATAGCCTTTCCCCATGAGATGACAGGATCATGCCTGGCCAGCCAGGTCATTCCCAGTACCACCAGGAATCTGGGCACATCAGCTAGATAGAACACCATCCATTCCGCATGTCCAGGTATTTCCACCCTCAATTCTGCCATGGTCAAGGTGACCACCCCCAAAGTCAGGGGCCGCACATCTATGGTTTCCACAGACAGCAATGACTCTAGCTTGGTGACTGGTATGCTGTGCTGTTTGGCAAAGCTCAGGTCCATAAAGTTACTGGAAGCACCTGAATCCACCATAGTGTCGGGAGGATGAGCTGGGCTCCTGGGGGGTTGTCAGAAGAGGATTCAAATGGCTGGCAGAGGGAGGAGGGAGGAACTTACCCTCTGTGGAGCGAAGCCGAAACAGAGGACATGCCAGAGATAGGGTCGCCTAGCAACGGGGAGCCTGAGAGCCTTGAAGTTTTAGAATCCCCCCCAGACATTCCCAGGCCTTCCCTTCTCCGCAGCTCAGAGCAAGAGGGAGGGCTGATCACAGCAGAAAGGCGGAGAGATGGTTTACCCTCAGCTCCTCCTTTATCACCCATAGGGGAATCGGAAACTTCAGAAGAGGAGGAGGTGATGCCTCCCCCCTCACCACGCACACGCAGACGGTTGAAAAGACAGGAGAGAAGGGGGGAAGGCGGGCAGTACCTGAGGGGGAGTTAAGGAGGAGCAAAAGGTTGCGCGCCCGTTTAGCCCCTTCTTAAAGAACAGGCGGGAAGCAGCCCCTTGCTCTGTCAACTTTCTCCCAATGTCGCAGGACCTGTATCCCTGTATTGCATCATGAGAAAGCGCAGTCTTTGTTGGACATTACTCTAATAAAACATGAATTAACTACAACCTCTGGTCTGGTTCCTGAGTCGCATCCTGGGCCTGACAGCTTGACAGAGCCACCTAAATCACCCTCAACGCTCTCTTCACTTGACTGGGACAAGATGTCAAAGGGAGCAGCGGGGGGGACGAACCCCACTTCTGAGACAGAAGAAGTGAAACTCTTGAGGACTAAGATAGCTGAATTGCAGACGGATGTCCAAGCCCTGCTAGCAGCAGTCAAGACGCTGAAGACGGATAATCAAACCTTGAAGGCCACGATAGACCAGATGCAAACAGCCCCTCCAGCTGCCACAGTAAAGGTTCCCATTGGATTGCCCCCAAAATACGCGGGACAAAGTGATCAGTTGGCAACTTTCGTGGCTCAATGTGAGTTATATCTGGATGTCAGGCACATGGAGTTTCCAGACGATGGGGCTAAAGTGGCCTTCGTGATTAGCCTCCTGGAGGGAGAAGCTGCAAAATGGGTGACTCCGTATCTCGTGAGAAAAGATACTGTCTTAAGAAGGTACAGAGGATTTATACAGGAGATGACCGAGATGTTCCAAGACCCGCAAAGAGCTGAAACAGTAGCGCGGCAACTAGGCGCTCTGAAGGGACTGTTTCCGAGTACACTAACGCTTTTAAAATTCTGTCCCAGGAAACTGGTTACAATGACGCCGCCCTGATGTTTATGTACCGGAGTGGATTAAATGCTGAAATCCTGGATGAGTTGGCCAGGACCTCCCCCCCCGCTGACCTACCAGGGCTCATCCGGCTATGCCTACAGATAGATCACCAGATGGAAGGAAGGCGCCTGGAAAGGAAGCAGGAGGTCCCGAGATACTCAGCCTCGGCATCTCGCAGCAAGACCCTTCCCTCTGCAGGAATGGCAGGTAATGCAGCTGAGGGACAGGGAGGGGCTAGGCCAAGACTGTCGGAAGAAGAAAAGGAAAGACGCCGCCGAGAACGTTTATGCTTTTATTGTTCAAAGCCGGGCCACATGACCAGAGACTGTGGACTAAAAGGGGGGAAAGCTGAGCCGTCGGGAGACTAGAACACCCAGTCCATGTGCAGGCCGGTGAACTGGGGGCAGCGTTGTATAAAGGCCCGCCAATGATCCAACCTCCCTCAAAGGGGGTGTTGGTCTTGCCTATTCGGATTACAACTTCCAGAGGAGTGGTGTTTAATTCCACTGCCTTAATTGACAGTGGAGCCTCCACAAATTTTATTGATGTAAAGTTAGTCAAGCGTCATGGAATTTCCCGGTGGAAACTGAACGCTCCCCTAGCTGTGGAGACTATCGATGGGAGACCCCTGAAGTCAGGAGGGGTGACACAAGCCACGGAGGAAGTGAAACTTCAAATCCCCGGGCACGAAGAGTTCATTTCGCTATACATGTCAGATCTCTCGAACTTTGAGGTGATTCTGGGAATGCCCTGGCTAGCAAAGCATGAACCCACAATAAGTTGGAAGGAGGCGGTGGTGTGGTTCACCTCACAGTATTGCCAGGAGAACTGTCAACCTGAAGGAATCAAGAACACCTTAGCGGGGGCAGTGCAAGAGATCGAGCAAGTGACCCTGCCGCCAAAGTATGAAGAATTCAAAGATGTGTTTGATGAAAAGGAGGCAGAGACTTTACCCCCCCACCGCCCTTACGACTGTGCGATTGATCTAGTGCCAGGAGCCAGCATTCCATCAGGGAGAATCTACTCTCTCACAGAGATTGAGAGGGAGGCCCTGAAGGAATTCCTGGATAAAAACCTGAGACGAGGATTCATACGCCCCTCACAATCCCCTGCTGGAGCGCCACTATTGTTTGTGAAAAAGAAGGGGGGGAACTCAGACCCTGTAACGACTATCGCGCATTGAACCAGATCACCATCCCCAACAGCTACCCGCTGCCCCTGATCTCAGAGTTGCTGGACCGACTGTGCTCTGCAAAAATCTTCACGAAGTTGGATTTGAGAGGAGCGTACAATCTGATCAGGATGAAGCAGGGAGATGAATGGAAAACAGGGTTCTTGACCGCTTACGGACAGTATGAATACCTGGTCATGCCGTTCAGGCTTTGTGGAAGTTCAGGAATTTTTCAAAAATTCATGAACGACGTGTTTAGAGACTTGTTGGACACATATGTAATCTGTTACTTAGATGATATCCTGGTGTTCTCAAAGAACCAGGAAGACCACGACCAGCATGTGAAGACGGTGTTGCAGAGACTGAGAGAAAATCACCTGTATGCTAAATTAGAGAAATGTGGATTTGACCTCAAGTCTCTAGACTTCCTTGGATATCGAATCTCAGCGGAAGGCGTGGAGATGGACCCAGGGAAAGTAAGCTGTATATTGGACTGGGGCCAACCTGTCACCAAAAAGGATGTACAACGGTTTTTGGGGTTTGCCAATTATTACAGAAAGTTCATTCCAGGGTTTTCCAAATTGACAGCTCCTCTGACTGACTGTTTAAGGGGAAAGAAGAAGTTTCAATGGACAGAGAATGCCACCCAGGCCTTTGAGGAGCTGAAGAGAAGGTTCGCTTCCGAGCCCATTCTGCACTTTGCTGACCCGACCCGCCCTTTCATCGTGGAAGCAGATGCTTCAGATTTTGCTATCGGGGGGGTCCTTCTGCAATTAGACCAAGAAGGAAAGGAGCTGCACCCCTGTGCGTACTTCTCTCGGAAGTTAAAGCCTGCAGAGAAGAATTACACAGTTTGGGAGAAGGAGCTGCTGGCCATCAAGGACTCTTTTGAAAACTGGAGACAATACCTAGAGGGGGCCCCTCATCAGATCGATGTGCGCTCCGACCACAAGAACCTGGAAAGCCTCCAAACTGCCAGAAAGCTGAACCAGAGACAAATAAGATGGTCCCAGTTCTTCACCAGGTTTAACTTCAAGATCACTTACCAAGCCCAAGCCAAAAACCAGAGAGCTGATGCCTTATCCAGACAGCCACAGTACAAAGAAAGTGAATCCGAGGACCAGCCTCAGTACGTGATCCCGCCAGAGAAATTAATGTTGGGATCATGCCAGTCTTCGTGGGCAGAGGAACTCAAAAAGGCACAACAAGAAGATGCAGACGTACTCAAATATGGGCAGGAGACGGGACAAAGTCAAGACTCAGAAGTAACCTTTCACTGGAGGAATGGACTATTATGGTTCAAAACAGCCAGATATGTGCCAGAAGGAGAATTAAGGCTCAGAATCCTACGCCAGTGCCATGATTCCATCACAGCGGGACACTTTGGGATTTACAAGACCATTCAGAACGTGGCCAAGGACTTCTGGTGGCCTAAAATGCGTAGGGATATTGAAAGCTATGTAAAGTCCTGTTCTGTCTGTCTGCGGACAGAAACACAAACAGGAAAACCAGCAGGACTATTACAACCGCTACCTGTCCCACATGAACCCTGGAAGGATCTCTCCATGGATTTTATAACTGATCTACCCAAATCCCAAGGAATGACAGCCGTTTTAGTCGTGGTAGATCTACTCACCAAAATGGCGCATTTCCTCCCTTGTGCAGGGGCCTTAGAGGCTAAGGAAACGGCCAAGTTATTCATCAAAGAAGTCTACCGACTGCATGGGTTGCCAAACAGTGTAGTCTCAGACCGAGGAACTCAGTTCACAGCCAAATTTTGGAGAGCAATGTGGAAACAGTTGCAGACGGAATTAAAACTCTCCTCCGCCCATCACCCCCAGACAGATGGGCAAACAGAACGCTTGAACGCCGTTTTGGAAAGATATTTAAGAAGTTATGTGTCCTATCAACAGACTGACTGGGTATCATATTTGCATTTTGCAGAGTTCGCCTACAACAATTCTCTACACTCCAGCACTCAACAAACCCCGTTCTTCGCGAATTATGGATTCCATCCTAAAGTCTTTCCAAGCAGCTCAGAAGGAATGCTGGTACTGGCAGCTGAGGACTTCCTAAAAGAATTGCAAGCGGCGCAACAAACACTGAAACAGCAGTTAAACGAAGCCAAAACAGAGTACAAGCGAGTTGCTGACCTGCACAGGAAGGAGCCCCCCCCCTTCAACCGGGAGACCAGGTATGGCTGTCCACCCGTTTCCTCCAGATGCCGGGCAAATGTAGAAAATTACAAGACAAAAGGGTGGGTCCTTTTGAAATAGAAACTCAAATTAATCCCGTGGCGGACCGGGTGAAGCTACCTGACACGTTTAAAATACATCCTGTGTTTCATCGATCCCTCTTGACGAAAGCTGCCCCTCCCAGTGAGCTGCGGCCGGAGGAGCCTCCTGGGTCCCCACTCCTGATAAATGAGCAGCTTGAGTTTGAAGTTGAGGAAATCTTGGATTCCAGGATCAGACGCCACAAGCTGCAGTATTTGATTCACTGGAAGGGCTATGGAGTGGCTGACAGATCATGGGAAAATGCAGATGATGTGCATGCTCCAGAGTTAGTAAAACTTTTCCATCAACGTCTTCCTCACCGCCCCAAGCCAGACAGGGGGAGGGGGGCACAGCTTGAGAAGGGGGATGGTGTCGGGAGGATGAGCTGGGCTCCTGGGGGGTTGTCAGAAGAGGATTCAAATGGCTGGCAGAGGGAGGAGGGAGGAACTTACCCTCTGTGGAGCGAAGCCGAAACAGAGGACATGCCAGAGATAGGGTCGCCTAGCAACGGGGAGCCTGAGAGCCTTGAAGTTTTAGAATCCCCCCCAGACATTCCCAGGCCTTCCCTTCTCCGCAGCTCAGAGCAAGAGGGAGGGCTGATCACAGCAGAAAGGCGGAGAGATGGTTTACCCTCAGCTCCTCCTTTATCACCCATAGGGGAATCAGACACTTCAGAAGAGGAGGAGGTGATGCCTCCCCCCTCACCACGCACACGCAGATGGTTGAAAAGACAGGAGAGAAGGGGGGAAGGCGGGCAGTACCTGAGGGGCAGTTAAGGAGGAGCAAAAGGTTGCGCGCCCGTTTAGCCCCTTCTTAAAGAACAGGCGGGAAGCAGCCCCTTGCTCTGTCAACTTTCTCCCAATGTCGCAGGACCTGTATCCCTGTATTGCATCATGAGAAAGCGCAGTCTTTGTTGGACATTACTCTAATAAAACACAAATTAACTACAACCTCTGGTCTGGTTCCTGAGTCGCATCCTGGGCCTGACACATAGCAAACACCTGGACTTCTTTTGTAGGCAAACCTAGGCAGACTGGCAAGTGTAAAGCAGATTTTGGTGGGAGAGGCTTAGTTTGAGGTCACTGACTTACAGTCAATCCCAGCTCATGGACCTCTACAAGGGTTGGGATTTGTAGTTTTCCTGCACCAGAGCCTTTTCTGACTTAGAGGGCAGGACTTGGTCAGGTGCCCCATCTTCCTGCAATATAGACACAGCCCCTCCTTCTGACACTACCTTCTTCACTTCCAGCAGATGCGGCTGCGCTGCCCATCTACATGGATTCCATCCCTGGTGGCATCGAGGTTCCCACACTGGTGGGATTGCAGGTGCAGGGGAGTGGCAAGGAAGGCGAGGATTGAGCCATCTCAACTTTGTGCTCCTGGCAATAACCTTCAAGGCAGCTGTCTATCTGCAGGCACAGATGGAACAGCTCTGGGAAAGTGCTCGGCTGCAGGGCTTGTGCCAACTCATCCAGGACCTCTGCGCTGAGTCTGTTGCAGTGCAAATACATTAAACCAAAGTAATTAAATTCTGTTTCCTGGGCAAGGATACGAAAGGTGTTAGTATAAGTCCCAACTAAGGTTTTTCCCTGCCACAGGTTTCCCTGTTGGTGGGACACGTTTTCTCTCCTCTGGGGGTTTCAAAAGATCTCGGCCATGGTGTTGACAAAGGTGATATACCAGGACAAGATAGGGTTGCTTCGAAGCAACAACAGGGTGGCCCACTGGGCAGCTTCTCCCACCAAGAGACTGATGATGAATACCACGTTCACATGGTTGTTGGGAAATTCCGACTGCCGCACTCGTATGTAAAGCTTCAAGATTTGTTGACCCACCCCAGGCAATACCTAAACCCCATTTCAAGTTCTGACAACATTTTCCTTTCCCTGCTTGTCTCACATCAGGAATTCAGTAAATACATCGCTTTCAGCAGCATAAAGAGTACTTTCTCTGTATAGGATTGGGACTCAATAAGAACTCAATAAGCATGCAAATGATCAAACTTGTCCTACTCCTCCCCTCCTTCCTGCTCTCACCCCCCTCCTCCCCTATGCCCTTCATTCCCTCCCTCCTCCTCCTCCCCTCCCCATTTCCTGTGGTCAGTTTCACCTATCCTAAGCATGATTACAGGGGAGTAAATTCCACTGAACTCAATAAGCATGCAAATGATCAATCCATTCTCAGCAAGCTTGCACAGGATCCCATTTCTTACCTCCTTGATTAAAAAACAGAGAAATTCACTAATAGGCAAAAAACCTTGTGGTTTAAGAATGTACCTATAGCTAACAGATATTTCCATCACACTTTAAAAAGCAGGAAAATTTGAATGCACCAGGGGAGCAGGCGACCTGACCTCCTCTCTGAGATATGGTACTGCCCTCCAAATTTGTCAAAATGCAAACACAATTTGGGTTGGTCTTTCACAGTCCAATCCACTTCCTGTGTAGCTTGGAAGAATTTGGTAGCAAGGTACTGTTGGACTACAGCTACCATAATCCCTCACCATTTGTAATGCTGGCTGGGGCTGATGGATCCCACAGAGGGTTGCCAGGTCAGAAGCATCCCAAATTTCTGGGGTGGGCTCTAGTGATGTCATAGTTGTGGGCCCTAGTAATGTCATTAAGCATGATACATTAAGCATCAACCACAGTTGCTTGGAGCATACCACAAAAACAAAAAAAATTGTCTGATTGAAAATTGAGATAGAAATCTTAGCTAAATGAGGGTGTTTCCAGGTCCAGCTGAAATGGCGGGATCATTCCTTCTTACCTGGTTAAAGATCCTGAGTAAGGAACATTTAATCTAGCCTACTTGCTTCTGGCAAAAAGGGTTTAAGTGCCCTCAGGCCAAGCCAGTCACCAGAAGGCCATTGTAGGAAAAAGGGAGCCTAATATTGTGGAGATGTTACATGGGAACACTTAGGAGTAAAATTGGATGCTGCTGAAGGCTGCAATTCTAAATAAACTTACTAAGAGACTAAGCTCCGTCTAACTTAACAGGACTTACTTTTGAGTAGATATTGCTAGGATTGTGCTGTTGGTAAAACTTGACTAGGGATCCTCTCAACAGTATCCGTATCCAAGCAGGGTTGGCAACCCCCTGCTTAGAATGCCCTGCCTGCCTTTTAACGTGGCTGCTCCAAACTTCTTTACAGACTTGACTCTTCACTGCAGAGAGAGGTTTGAGAAATGAATAAGAATTAAGATTGTTAATTAACAACATCTACACTGTTCCTCTCTAAAAGAAGTGAAGAATATTTATGTAGCAAAGACTCCAGATTTCTGTTTCCTGAACAATTCCTCATTATTGTTGAATTTTGGTTTTATTTGTATAGTTTTTTTGGTAGAGCAATATGGAAATATTGAGTGGAATTTTAGTGGAGTCCCTGGAGAATAAGAGGAGGAGAGGGGTCTATTGCCCTCATATTCTGTTTGTGAACTTTTCATAGACATCTATTTGGCCCCTGTAGGAAACGGAATACTGGACTGGACTTTGGTTTGACAAAGTAAGGTTCTTCTAATTTTCTTATGTTAAACTGCAGTCTGAATCAGGGTGGAATTGTAGTTGTGGGTACTGTTTGGGTATGTATGCCATTATGATGGACTGCATTGCACAGTTTATTAACAGGTTGTTTTCTGTGTTCTGTTTTAAAAAGAAAAAAGTGTCATCTTAATGTGCACATGTGCATGATACAGTGAAACAATTCCACATGGGCACTGCTTCAGGAACTCTGGGGATAAGGTTGATATACATCAGATTGCCTTTTTTAAAAACACATGTCGATCATTCACCAGATCTGTGCATATGAGTGCAACAGTAGGTCACCATGATTAACATTTCCATTTTTGAAAAATGAAATGGGGAAAAGGCAGTTAGAATACATTATCATTCAATGTGCTCATACGCACAGAAAGATAGCAACCATGAGGTAACCTCCCTCCCTGATCAAGCAATTTACACAGCGTTTTCTTTAATAACATTTGAAGCAGGCTGGAAAGAAAGATCCAACTTTAAAGTGCAGTTTATTTTAAAAGAAATATAAAACTATTACAGAGTATTAACAAAACAGTCAAACTTAGTAACAACTTCAGTTAAGCAAGGCAGACTATTCCTCCCATCCTCCCCTCCAAAAAAACCCCAACAACTCTGTAATGTTTTCTTAGGGACATTAAGTTTTTATCTTGAAAACATTGCAGATATTATTTCAACTTTTCATATTTTAGTTGCAGAGAAGTCCTCACTTGGGCTGCGAAGCAGCAGAGTAGAGCAGGGGAACCACTGGGGCACTCCAAGCTGTGTCTGCTCATGCCAGCCAGGGTGGAAGGTGGTGGATTATTTCTTGCTATGCTAGCTCTAGGCTGGTGTAGCTGAGGGGTCCAAGGATGAGGTCTCTTGGGGAATCTGTGAGGACTGAATCCAGGAGATCCAACACTGCTGACACCTCATCCTGCCCTAACTCCAAAGTGTTCCATTTCAGGACTTTCTGGAGAACTGCTGGTGGTAGCTTTCTGAAACTAGGTGAAACTGGGACCTCTGTGATGTTCCTATATTAGTGTAAATAGGGTAAGTGCTGGTTGTATAGGAGATACATGGTAAGTAGAATGAAAGAGGAAGGGGGAGTGAATGGGCAGTAGAATGCTGGATGATTGGCTGGATGTTTAAAATGGCTGACAGTATAAAAGGAAGAATGTCAGGTAAATCTGGGTGGATGTGAGGTGGACGTTGGTGGGTTTGAGAGAGTTGTTTGTCAGGAGAGCGTGGAGAAGGAGGGGGGTGGAGTTTGGATTAGTATTAGATAAAACCATATGCTTATGTGCCTTATGAAGAAATCTTGTTCTCTGTGTTATTTAATAAATACTTAATTTGGTTTACCAAAGGCCTGGTCCTTGGCTTGGGTTTCACAGACCAGAAGGGAGGGTGAGGTAAATAACCAAGGCTGAAGAGTGACAAATGGTGACAGCAGGTGAAGGGAAGAATATAACACCACAAATATTCAGAGCAAACCAGAATTATAAGCAGTCTGAGTAAATCAAAGGGATTGGGACAGCTTAAGCACGCAGTCACAGAGGTAACCTAATTGAGGGAGACTCAGGCAGAGTCTCTGGGAATACTGGTTATAGGACATGACTGGTGGTGCTGCCTAGCAGGGGGATCTGTTGAGATCTATGCTAGAGCGGAGAGGGAAACCATAAAAAGGGACAGTCTGGACTGGTGGAGACTCTGGTGGTGCCTAGTGACAGGCAGTAACCACGAGCAGGTAGGAACCTGACAGGGAGAGCCAGGGAAGGGCGTCACATGTGGTGGCAGTAGCGGTGGGATACGAACCAAAGAGAGTCCCAAAGACACGTGGTGACAAAGGAGACTACGTCACAGGTGTTGGCTGTAGCGGTGGTACGAATACTAGAGAATCCCTAACAGTGGTGTGGCAAACAGAAATAACAAAACAAGATTACTTGTGAGAGTGACTGGCAAAGAGTGTGTGGCAAAGAGTGAGTGAACTCAAACACCATGGCTGAATATATAAAAATGAAAAGAGAGGAGCTGGTGGAGAAGTGCATAACATTCAATTTACCTCACGAGGGTAAAGGGGTAGATGAATTGAGGGTAGCACTTATAGGATTTGCAACTGCCCAGCAAAAACAACCTGTCAGGGAAGAGACCCCAGAAGGATACTTAAGCAATCCCGCTTATATAGAGTATTTGAGAGAGAAGTTGAGGATGGAAACTGAGAGATTGAGGATGGAAGCTGATGGGAAAGATAAACAGCGAGAGTTGGAAACTGAGAGATTGAGGATGGAAGCTGAGGAAAAAGATAAACAGAGAGAGTTGGAAGCTGAGAGATTGAGGATGGAAGGTGCAGAGAAGGAAAAGCAGCGGGAGTTGGAATTTGAGAGAATGAGAGTGGATGCGGAATTACAGGCAGAAAAGTTAAAATTTGAAAGAGAGAAGTTTCATTCTGATGAAACAAGGAAAGACAGAGATGGAGCAAAAATAAAAATTACTCCAAAGGACTTTGCTGTCTATGAGCCTGGTCAAGATCCTCAAATTTATCTCACAACCTTTGAAAAGGCAGCTCAGTTGTGGGGGCTACCTGAAGATAAATACATGCAGTATTTATCAAACCTGATCAAAGGGGAATTGGCTGAGGTATACCAATATTTCCCCTCAGACAAGCCCGTCACCTATGCTGAGTTTAAAGAGGCAGTCTACAAAAGATTCAGACTGGGGCCTGATTATTTTAGAAAGCTTTTCAGAAACTGCCAGATACAGACAGGGAGGTCTTTCGTGGAGCTGGGGACAAAACTGATGGACATATTTGGGAAATGGCAGACAAGTGCAAAAGCTCAGTCTGTGGAGGAGGTGAAAAACCTCATGATACTGGATCAATTATACCATCAGTTACCACCAGAAATAAGGCTCCTGGTCAAAGACCGTTCCCCTACATCTGTGCAGGAGGCCGCCGAGATGGCGGATCACTTTGCCTCCAATAGAACTGGCTGAGTGGGGAAAACATCAAGAGATTTTAAACCCAGACCATATAATGCTGGCAGAAGGGATGTGGTACCACAGCGACTGAGTCCCCCAGTAAAATCCGAAGGGCACAGGACACCCCAGAGTGGATCTGTGTACCCTAAAACAGAGGAGAAATTATGCTACAAATGTGGTAGACCGGGGCACCTACGTTTTCAATGTGAGGTTGCCAACCCCATTAGTAATCCTGCTCAGACAAGGGCAGTGAAAACAGAGCCCAAGGCTTTAGAAACAGCAAAAAAGGTTCAGTTTTGCCAGATAAACTGGACAGAAGTAACAGACCTTGATTCAAGTCTGAGAGAGCAAGTGAGTGTACAAGGGGCAACTTATTGGGCATTGCTTGACACTGGTGCCGCTCAGACGTTACTGAGGCCAGATTTAATAAAATCTGAAGAAATATTACCTCAGGAAACGGTGAATATCCAAGGAGTGAGGGGTCAACCAGAAAGCTTGCCTGTGGCCCTGGTGAAAATGGCGTGGAGAGGCTGAGAGGGCAGATATAAATTAGGCATTAATGCCCAGCAACAAGAACCAGTAATACTGGGAAGAGATGTTATGGGAGCCCAAGGGAAAATATATGTGGTGACCAGACAGCAACTTGGCAGAGAAAAAGAAGCCATGTTAAGGGGGGCTGAAGCAAACAGGGTGGAAACTGTTAGCGAGCCTTAGGTCGCCATAACAACCACTAGCAGGCCTGCTGAAGGAGACAAACTGTATCAAGTGGTCTCTGGGGAAGAGACAGAGCATTTCAGAGAAGAACTGAATAGGGATACAAGTTTGAGGCAAATAAAGGAGCAAGCCCTGACCCAACAGATTCCTTTCACTGACAAGCTGAGGAATCAAGTTGTGTGTGAGAATGGGATTTTATATAGACTGTGGATGCCTGCTGAGAGAAAGAATGAATGTGAACCAGTGAAGCAATTGATAGTACCTAGCAAATACAGAACCAGATTGCTAGAGGTAGCCCACGATGTCCCATGTGCAGGACATCTGGGAATAAAAAAGACCAAGAGGAGATTGGCTGCACACTATTATTGGCCAAACATCTCCAAAGATGTAAAACAACATTGTCTATCTTGTGGTATATGCCAAAAGGTGGGAAAAAGTGGAGTAAAGACTAAGGCACCCTTAAAGCCCCTTCCTATAATTGGACAACCCTTTTATAGAGTGGGAATAGATTTGGTGGGCCCTTTTTCCAAACCCACAAGGCATGGCAAGAAATATCTAGTGGTGGTGGTGGATTTTGCCACCAGGTACCCAGACACAGAAGCACTAAGATCTGTAGAAGCCCCTGTAGTGGCAGAGGCTTTATTAAAAATCTTTATGAGGCTGGGTTTCCCTCATGAAGTGCTGACGGATCAAGGCAGTGTATTCATCCTACTTTTAATGCTGTGGCAAGAGACTACACAATTTTCTTCCATAAACAAAGAACTAGGAAATGGTACAAAGACATTAGAGAACAGTGCATGAGGGGACATCTTCATTGTGTTGCAACCAAACATGTCAGTAGCTAGGAATGAAGCAACCACCAACACATATGTAAAACAAACAAATGGATCATGGTCATTGCAGTATAGCACTTCAGCACACAATTAGGAAACAAGCAAATTGCCCCACATTTACCATGTGGTAAGCTGTATTCAGCTCTGGACACCAGTCAAAGCAACTCTTTATAGCATACAGAATCAGAAATTATGTGCTGATCAAAAAATGCTATATACTTTAACAGTGTGCACTCTCTCTCTCACTGTTCCAGGTATCTTGATAAAATGTATGACTGCCAACACAAAATGGTTACCATGGGTAGCAAAGAGGGAAAAAAGAAGGGAAAAAAGTTCCATCACAAAAAAGCAATGCCCTTTAATAGTTAGGTACTATTTGTCCTTTTTTAAAGAAAACACTTCCTTTGATTGCAAGTAAAATTTGTCTTCGTAAGACACTGCTTAAGACAACATGGACCACAAAACCAAGGAGTTTATTGAGCACCTGGTGGCCAAACATGCATGGTTAGTGAGCCACAAGTTTGACATACTTTTTGTAAGAGGTTAACAATAACATCAGTATCCAACTAACTTGTTACATTGGCACAAGGATTTCTGCTTGTGCAACAGAACTTTCCCCCCTCTCCCCTCCCTGTGCACACCCTAAATCTGTTCTAGGGTTTCCTCCAACTCTCTGAAGCAGATTTGGGGAGGGTGCGGGGCATGTGTAGGGAGAAGAATGAGGAATACTGTTGTGCAAATGGAAATCCTTGTGCTGAGGGAATGAGTTAGTTGGAATAGATACCACCCTATGTTCCTAAGTACTGTCAATCATAAGTAAGTCTCAGTGCTTCTTATGGAACTCACTTCCATATATCTTAGAGCTGTTACCTCAGACCCGATCCAGATATAATCACCTAATAGAACAGGCTGTGCATGGACAGTAATTCAAAAGAGTGTGTGGGGATGATCACTGGATGCTTTACATAAAGATGTACACCACCTGTAACTCTTGATCTGATCTGCATGTACTAGGAAAAGGTATTGGTCTCTTGGCCAAATCACTCTTGAGTTATCACACTGATGCATGTTTCTTTGAACATCTGTTCGAGTATGAAATTTCATTCCATCTTTAATCACACATACATATAATGTCTAGAGGGCATGAACAGAGGCTTTAAAAGAGATGTGAATATCTTCAATGTGCTGAAGCAATGTGAACAAGGAGGGGTCTGCCAGAAGAAGCAATTTATTTTGGCACTTTGGTTTGGCTGATTAGTGTTATCAGGATGCTCCTTTGTGCTCTGTTATATAATTAATCATTCTCTGCTGTTTCTCTTGATAATATTGCAAGCTACCACGAGTGACATTTTGGAAAAGAAACAAAAATGAAAGTTCCTGTGTGGTGGGCCGCCACACAAGGCTGATGGGCTGTGTTTCAGCCTGGTGAGTCACAAGTTGTGCAGGCCAGGCTTATCTAAAGAAAAGTCTGGTTTACAGGTGGGTAAAGGAAACAGGCTGTGCAGAGGGTTTGAATTAGGTCTGTATAAAAGGCTGCAGTATCAGGTTTGTGAAGCCTGCTGAAAAGTTCAAATACCTGAGTTGGTAATCTAATTATCTGCTGTGTACCTGAGCTATAAGACTCTCAAGGGGAAAATGCACGTGAGAAGGAGGAGAATGGGGACAAAACAACATAAAGCCAGCCAGCCAATTAAGCAAAGTTTATAAACACTTTTTTGCTTGCTTGAATAACAATAGAGGAACAGAATTTCTGGCATGGAGGAAATGTGATGTTATCTCCTGGCCTGTGACTTCCTTTTGTCCCTCTCTACCAAAAACTGTGGTACATACATATATGTGTGCAATCAGACTCCACTCTTACCATTACCCCTGATGGTAGGAAAGGTTTTGGAAATTCATTATCTCCTCATAAGGGATGTGCAAGAGAGACAAGAAGACCTTATGGAATCCATGAATTATCTCCAGCGTGAATATGAATAGAATTAGTCCCCCAAGATAAATGATTTGGTAAGGCACGGCTAGCATTTTATTAAAGGCCATATTACATTCCCACACAGCAAGAATAGGTCTATTAACTTCAAACAGATTGGACCACATGGATTAAATTAGGCCACTCTTCATGCTACAGTTTCAGATTTCATAAAGTGCAGCTTGTGGTTATATCATGTGTTTTCTATCTTAAAAGGACTGGTTGATGACTTCCCAAACACTTCAATATTGTACTACCAGGAGCCTTTGCCAGAATTCAACCACAGCACTTTCAAACCTCTTGTTAATGAGACACATTTCAGTTCTGGAGCCCTTTCCACATTTTACTTCCCAATAAACAAATATTTGTGGCATGTTTGTGGGTGATTTAACTGTGTCAGTGCCTTACCATTACTAGCATTCTGCAAAAGGGGCAAAGCAACAATGTGGTTTCTGGGTTTTCAAATGGAAGTAATAGTCACTTATAGGGTAGAGGGGGTGGCAGCGGTCAGGGTTTTAATAGAATGGCACTACAGAAGCGGACTTAGGAACAAATAGTAGGCAGCAGAAACTTGTGAATCAGATTCAAAGGAAGTACCAGTTTGATCTGTCTCAGACACATAATTGGTTTCTGTTCGTTTCCTTTCCCTTTTTTCTGTGCAACAAAGAGTGGTGGAAACTGTGGGTGGTACGGAAGGACCACTTTTTAATCCTTCCATAGATTCTTCAGCATCATTTATTACACAATCCTCATAGTGTGTCATAGCTCTAGCAAATGAATGGCTAACTGTACAAAGAATGTCTTTGTCGCATAACATGGCATGTTAGCATTCCCAGGTTTTAAGTCATATTAAAATGGCTCCCACCCACCCTTAACTGACCATGACCATTAAGGCTTTGTTTTAGCCTGGAGTGTGTGTCACTTGTGAATGTCATTCATGCATGCAGGCAAGAAAGTGGAAGAGAGTTGTTTATAAATCAAATGTGCATTCTACCCAGTGTAAGTTTGATGGTCAAATTGCAGAAGTGAAGAAGTGATGTAGATAGCACTTCTATGAAAATAGCCAAAGACAGCTGGAATTTCTGGATATAATCTTGTTGCTCTGAATTAATTGTGTTTTCAAAAAGGGAAATCATGTTATCTGTTTTGTTGTAGGATGATACCAGAGTGGGGACACTGTCAGTACAATCATTTAATTGAATAATTCACATAGTTTGAGAAGCCAAAGGCATTGCACTTAACTTATGGAACAACTTATGGATCCTTAGGCAGAAATAGTCAGCCTGCACCTTTGGTTAATGATATTGCACATCTCTGTAATTTAAACTTTGGGCTAGTGCAAGGATTAGCGCTAGTGCAACATGGCTTTCCCTCCTCTCCTCCCCTGCATGCGCCATGCACCATCCCCAAATCTGCACATGAGGGTTGGGGAAACCACTAGAACAAATTTAGGGGGGGTAGGGGAAGGAGAGGGGGAGAACATTCCATTGCACAAGGAGAAATCCTTGTGCTGATGAAACTAGCGGCCTAGTGCTATGTTGAATACAACCCGATGGTTGTGGATGGTTTTTTTTATTGCTGAGGACCAGTGGCAGCTGATGGCTCCATGTCAGAGGGGCTATGGAATCTACTCTGAGTTTTAGTCTGAACTGCTGTCCAAGGTGCTGAAAGCTCCTTGAAAGTTCACACTAAACTCAGTGGATTCCACTGCCCCACTGACCTGGAGCCACCAGCCACCACTGCTGAGGATGTATTCCTTTTCCTACCTGCATGTTTTATATTTCAGATACTTCTTTTAAGAAAAAAAACATTTTATTATTGTGTTTTTAAAAGCTGGGTTGAGATTGAATTGCATGGTACATTTTGCAGACTGATGTTGTCTCTGACTTTGCACTCACAGGTCCATGCATTGAGAGACTGAGTAATGTGCAACCCCGATGCACTTGTCTAATTCTATACGTCATTATACTCTGTGTTGCCATTTGATCACACATCACATTTAACCCTGTAAACACAATACATTTCCCCCGAGCCTCCAAAATCCAAGTACTGAAGCTGGCTCTGAGAGCTAACTCCTGATAAGAATGCACACTTGCTCAGGAGCTTTCCATCCCCTTTGTGCTTCTAGATTTTCTTTTTATAGAAATCTGTTTCATCCTTGTGCAATGGGAATGGCTTAGCCACGGTGCTTTTCTCAGTGCCCTTTCAGAACTTCAAATTTTCTTTGCTTTCTCACTGCATCATTAAAGAGTCAATTAGCAACCGGATTAATAGACTAGACATCCAAAGAAAAGGCTTCAGTAGGGTTGCAGTCTTATGAATAAAGGATCATTTACCCAGCTGAATGCTGACAGACACACACTGACCTTGAGGTGTAGATTGAAGATAAGCAGTAAAATAATTAATTTGGCTCTACTAGAACCGGGTGTGGGGGGGGGAAATAATCCCTAAAAGGAAAGCTTAAGTGCTTGAATAATAAAAGGCAAGTGCCTTCAAAAGATCTGATTTTATTGCAAGACCCTTTTGCATCCTCTAACAGTGTGCTCCCTATTTTGCCACTGTCCAGTTGGCAGCTCTGAGGTTCTTCCACCTTTGTTGGCTTAGGGTTCCAAACATATCACTATTCAACATAAAGCTATTACAATGTAAATGAAAATACACTTTATTTTTAAAACAGAATCACCCTGCTGGATCAGAACAAAGAGCAACCTAATCCAGCATCCTGTTTCCCACAGTAACCAATCCAATCCTATGGGAAGACCACAGGTGGGATATGGGTGCAATAGCCTTCTCCTGCTGTGGTTCCAGGTAACTGGTATTCAGAGGCATTGTGCCTCTGATTCTGTAGCTAGTATACAGCCATGCAGCAGGGGCTTGGTGGCTCCAGTGGGGCAGTGGAATCTGAACCCATTTTTATTCTGAACTATAGTTTCCACTGCCCCACCGACATGGAGCCAACCCCCTCCACTGCAGCCATGATATACTAGGATAGCCTTATATTTATTTATTTATTACATTTATATACTGCCCCATAGCCAAAGTTCTCTGGGCGGTTTACAGCAATTAAAACAATAAAAACAAATATACAAATTTTAATATACAAAAAACAATTTAAAAACACAATTAAAAAAATAAAATTTAAAAACAATTAATTTAAACTACATGAATTTGCCTTCTCCCCTTTGACAACCATCCAAGGTGGTGGCAATCGCCATAATTTGTCGCAGCAAATTCTATAGTTTAATTTTGCTCTGTGCGGAGAAGTATTTCCTCTTGTCTGTCCTAAATCTTCAGCTAGGAATAGGGGAGAATTCTGGACTGGTTTGCATTTTGAGGAAAACCTACATAATTTGCACTAAAACAATATGTGGACCAAAATGTACCCATCATTCAAAATGTGCACTTCTCTGAATTTTGTGACACTTAAAAAAGTATGCAAGAATATTATAGTGGCTGTATACTATAGCCAGTGTGGAATTTTCACATTCCACAATGTTAAATTGAGAATACCCCCATGCCATTCTGATGCTTCCCATAAGCTCATTTCAAAACGAAACCTTACAAAACGTATAGTCCTGAACTCAGAAGTGCTTGCTTAACAACCCTCTAAATTTTCATGGCGATACACAAAGCAGTCAGAGAGAATAGAGAGTTCAAAGTGTAAAAAGGGGGGGGAAACCTAGATCCCTTTTGGACTTTTTTCTGTCTGAGTTCTCATAATCTGTTGAAATTCATTAAAAATCAGCCATGTGCACAGAGTACCTGTAATCCTATTACTGACCTTGCCCCATACTCTGACCTTCATCTTCTGCAGTTTAAAAGTTAAAAAAAATGCCTTGATGATTTTTAATTAATTTAAGAAATTTTGCATTGAACTGAATGATTGTGTCGGGCATACTCAGTAAGAACCAATTGTCAGTGTTCTAAAAACCAGACTCACATCTGCTTGGCTTAGCTAATCAGGGGGCCACACCCACACCAGACTTTGATTTCACTTGAGACAGTCATGGGTTCCCCCAAAGAATCCTGGGAAGCATAGTTTGTGAAGGGTGCTGAAAGGAGACTCCTATTCCACTGACAGAGCTCCAGTGGCCAGACTGGTTTAACAGTCAGCCACTCTGAAGGTCTGTGAGAGGAACAGGGCATCTCCTAGCAACTCTCAGCACCCTTCATTAACTACACTTCCCAGGATTCTTTGAGAGAAGCCACAACTGTCCAAAGTGAAATAAATGGCCTGGTGTGGATGTGGCCAGGGTACAGCTTTGGTTTAAATTTGGGTGGGAGACTACATGTGCCTGCTAAAAAGGTGGGTGAAATGCTGAAAAGCAATGATACTGTTCACAATGTTTTCCTTTTGGAAAGGAAAGGGGCTTTCCCTCTGCCCAGTGCCCACCCACCCAATCTCCTCCCTTCCCCTTCCTTCTACCCTCCCTGCCCCTCCCCTGGGTCAGTGTTGGACTACGACCTGGGTGACCAGGGTTCGAATCCCCACTCAGCCATGAAACTCACTGGGTGCCCTTGGACCAGTCACTGCCTCTCAGCCTCAGAGGAAGGCAATTGTAAAACCACCTCTGAATACCATTTACCATGAAAACCCTATTCACAAGGTCGCCATAAGTTGGGATCGACTTGAAGGCAGTCCATTTCTATTTTCAAACATGATTGCACAGAAATAAATCCCACTGAACTAAAAAAGTATGCAAGTGATCATACCCATCCTCCCTTCTCCTCCCTCCTATCCCCTCCCTCTTGCCCCTTCCCTCCCCATTCCCATCCCTTTCCAAACCCCTCTTTCCCTTTCCCCCTCCTCTCTCTCCCCTTAAAGCTTGATATAAATATTTGTGGGCTATAGGTACATTCTTAAACCACAAGGGTTTTTGCCTATTAGTGAATATATATGGTTTTGGTACAGAAACTGCCTTGGTCCCCCTGTACAATGACTTGTGTCTGGAGAGAGACAAGTGGAATGTGATTCTGTTGATCTTGTTAGATCTCTCAACCACTTTCAATACCATCAGCCATGGTATCCTTCTAGGACAACTGTCTAAGTTAGGTATTGGGGGCACCGCATTGCGGTGGTTCTATTCCTAACTTGGATGGCGGGATCCAGGTGGTGCTTCTTAGGAAGCATGACCCAGCTCTTTGAGTTCTCCAGTAAGGGGTCCTGTAGGGGTCAGTTCTGTCTTCCATGCAGTTGGGTCACACAGAGTTTGGGATGCTGATAACATAGAGCTTATTTCTCTTTTTCATCTTCTGCAGGTAAAGTGGATGTGCCTAATCAGTGCTTGGTTGAGATAATGGACTGGATGAGGGGCCAATAAACTGAAGCTTAATCCAGATAAAATTGTTGTTGTTGTTGTTCTTGATGATGATGATGATGATGATGATGTTTATTTCTAGCCCGCCTTTTGGCCAAAAGGCCCTCAAGGCGGCTTACAAAAAATAAACACAAATATAGAAATACATATCAATAAAAACAATACAATTTACAAAAAATAAATAACAAGGTAATAACATTATTAAAAAGCAACAATTACGACTTCCAATGAAAACACAATAACAAATCACAATTTCCTAATACTTTCCTAATAAATTCCTAACAATTAGACAATGTCTACCAGTTCTTACATCAGTATGTTGACATCAGAACATGATACCACTGAGGTGTCCTTCTGGTATTGCATCTGCCAGTCCTAATACAGGAAAAGAAGCAGGAGCAGTCCAACCTTTTGCCACCATAGTCAGTGTCCACGATAAGCAGTACTTCAACTTGATTCAAAATTGAAATGCTGTTGGTGGGTGCTTCCTTTGACTGGCTGAGTAGTGTGAGGCTTGCTGTAGATGGGGTCACACTCCCTCTCAAGGAGTGGGTTTGTAGTTCAGGGGTTCTCCTGGATCAATCAAGTTGAGGTACATGGGGTCTTGGTGGCATGGAGTACCTTCCATCAGCTTAGGCTAGTGGCCCAACTACAATCCTTTCTGGACAAGGATAATTTGGCTACAGTAATCTATGCTCTGGTAACCTCAAGGACAGACTATTGTAATGTGCTTTACATGGGGCTTCCTTTGAATAGATCATATAACACCAATTCTGTTCCAACTACATTGGCTGTCTGTATGCTTCTGAGCCTAATTCAAAGTGCTGGTTTTTACCTTTAAGGCTCTCTGTGGCTCAGGACCCAATATCTTCTGGAATGCCTCTCCCAAGATGAACCTACCTGAATACTTAGATTTTCATCTGAGGCTCTTGTCTAGGTCCCCCCTCTGAGGGAAAGTTAGAGGGTGGTGACAAGGGAGAAGGCCTTTTCAGTTGTGGCTCCCCATCTATGGAATACCCTTCCCAGTTAGATCTGTGTTGACATTTTCACAGGCTTCTAATAGACTAGGATATTGCCAAAGTTTCCTGTGGCTGTTTTGGAGTTGTTTTTTGTTCCGTTTTATGGTATAATATATTTGTGTTTTTCTAACAGCTTAAAGACCTTTGGATAACAAAATAATCTAAATAACATCAACATTTCTGAAAATGGCATACAAGAATACATTACATTAGGCACATTAGTTTGTAAAACTGTGTATATTAGGTGAAATGTGCATTAAAATGCTGACAAATTATGGTGAGGGATTTACTTTTTTAATGTAGAAATGCGGTGAACTGAACTGAAGGTTGGAAAAATGAGAAACTGAGAGGAACCAAAATTGAGAGATTCATCCATCCCTTCATTGGATGTGACTTTGGGTCTAGTATTATGAAAGAGGGAGAAAAACACCACACTGTGCAGAATTTTATAAACCTGTATCATGTTCCCTCTTACCTTTTTTTCCTAAACTAAAAAGCCCCAAACACTTTAATATTTCTTTTACAGTGAAAGGACAGGACAAATAATATATAATGTCTGTACCTAGATCTAGCACCATGTCATCTATTTATATTCAAGTTTACATAACTTCTTCAAGTTCCATATTGGAGGCCATCACTGTTGGGGAGTTGCTCCAGTGTCCTGATCGTTTGGGTTGTCCTTTTCTGCACAGTTCCAGCTGCACATTTCCAGCCACATTTTGTGATGTAGCTACTAGAACTGTACATAGTACACCAAATGTGGTCACATCATAAATTCGCTTAAAGACACAGCAATATTGGAAGCTTTATTTTCACTTCCTTTCCTAATGATGCCTGAGATGGAATTTGATCCCTTTTCTAAAGATTCCTAGCATGGAACTCACAGCTGCCACACATTGTGTTGACACTGTCATCAAGTTATCAACTACAACCTCAAGACCTTTTCCCCCATCAGTCATCACCAGTTCAGACCCCATCAGTATATTTGTGAAATTAGCAATATTTTCCACGTTCTACTCTTACATTTCTGTCGTGGTTAACATTTCTGAGCTTTTCAACCCTTCAATAAGTATTTCAGTAAGTATCCATAGAATCTAGTCAAGAAATAGACAAGATGGTCAAATAGATGAACTGACTGCTCATTATCTGGACTTTAAATATTGCACACCATTGAGAGAAATAGGTTTTGACATGGTACTATTGCTGCCATTTAAATGCCCACAAAGTCTTGGACATGCCCAGTGGGATTTGTTTTTAGTTTTGTTTTTCTTTGAGTAACAGACTTCCATCTCACATCACAAATTGCTTTTGAAAGTCCCCCTGCTAGTTTCAGAAGCAGCTTGCCATCAGAAGCAAGGGGTGGAGCAGCTGACCAAAGCTAGAGTAGAGACACACACTTACTGTTTGTGCCTGTTCCAGTGCATCTCCACTTCTCTTTTCTGAAAACGGGGCACACAACAGTAGTCAGACTCCACCACTTTTTACTCTAAAACCTGGTCCGATCAGCTTGAATGTGTTTATTATTATTATTATTGTTATTGTTGTTGTTGTTGTTGTTGTTATTCAGTTTAAGACAGATTTCATAACTGATTGGTAGATCAACACTTTTGCCTTCCAGGTGTGGCCAGTGGAAACAATTTACTATAGGCTCAGGCAGAGACTGTGATTGGCCCAGTACTTTGCTGTGGGTGGTCCTGAAAGGTCTGAAGCCAGCAGTGAGAAGGGAGGTGTTTCCTGGCAAGGGCAGTCACTTCAAAATGCAGCCAGAAAAACCATTCTCACTGCTTTTCAAGCAACTAGTGTGCTCACAGCCCTAGGGAATTCAGTGGGACTTAAATGGGAGTAACCATATTAAGATCTCACAAGTTGGCTTCACAAGATTATAGTGAGAAAGAATTAGAGCCAAACTAATTGTTAGCAGTTAGGAACCAACTAAGAAAGTCACAAGCATAACTTGTTAAATACATAAATAATAGAAATGATGGGGGAAAGCCATGATAAGGATCACTCGTGGGTTTGTTGGCAAAAGATAAATGCAGCTATTTAGGAAGGGGGATGCAATTTGGTTTGGCCATGAAGCTGAGGAAGGAGGGTTTTACCTTGTTCCCTGATGCCATTTTTTCAATGAAAATTATCCCTGCACACTTTAAGGCCAAATTACACATTATATTAAATACATGATCACATGTGTTGTTTTCATACAGAAAACATGGAAGCAGCCTTCAATCAGGATTGCGGCCAGTGTGCATGGGGATGGGGGGGTAACCTTTGTCTCCCCATGCCATAGTCCCAAGGAAAAACACTCTTCTCTGATTCTTATATCAGCTTCTTTCTTGCAGCACATAGCAACTTCAGAGGAGGAGGATATTCATTGAGGCCCTGGATCATGGGGAAAGGTTACCCCCCATTCCCACACACCACCATTTTTATCCTTCCCAGCTGCTATTTAAACAAAAATTCAGATACATTAAATGTGATGATGAGAGCCAGCGTGGTGTAGTGGTTTGAGTGTTGGACTATGACCTGGGAGACCAGGGTTCGAATCCCCACACAGCCATGAAGCTCACTGAGTGATCTTGGGCCAGTCACTGCCTCTCAGCCTCAGAGGAAGGCAATGGTAAAACCACCTCTGAATACTGCTTACCATGAAAACCCTATTCATAGGGTCGCCATGACTTGAAGGCAGTCCATTTCCATTTCAAATGTGATGGTGCATTTTGGCCCCTAGTCACATGTTTACCTCATCCTTTAAAATCAATGAGACTTTAGAATGGTTGACTTTGACCTGACTGGAATATTTATTTCCTTATTTATCTATCTGTCTAGATATTTCTATACCACCCTTCACCATATGGTCACAGGATGGTATACAGCATATTAAAAAATACCAACACATATTACTAAAACCAATTAACACATCAATAAAAAGTAAAGACAGCATAAATGAAAATAACAAAAAAAAACAGTAATGGGTACAACACAAAACTGACCTCAAACAAATTATACTTCCTAGCCTCCAAAAGCCTGGCAAAAGAGGTACTTCTTCATCTCCCACCTAAAAGAATGTAATGTTGCAGCAAGAAGTACCTCAGTAAGGAGATGGTCGCACAGTTTGGGGGCTACCACTGAAAAAACCCTACTATGGCTGTGTGGAATATGGCCAGTAGTGTTTGGCAGGGCAGGGCAGGACTGCACTGCTTACTTGGCTCCCCAATGCCAGGGCCTCTGCCAGTTACCAAGAGGGAGAGAGGCAGGGACAAGGCAGCAGGAAGGCCAGTGTGATGTGGGTGCAGTGGCGGGGGCATTGGATTGGCTGTGCCACTGTGCCTGCCCCGTGCAGACCTCTGCACCACCTAGACCTTCCCACTCATGATCCCAGCATTGGGAAGCCGGGGAAGCCCCACACCATCCTACCCAAGTGACCACTACAGAATATTACATTCAAGCAGGTTTTCTTACAGTGTTGTTCAACTATACCAGCTGCCTTTTAGTGAGAAGTATGGTCTCAATATTCCAAGTTTGCTAGAAAATGATACTGGCTACCTGGCATCAAACCCTCACCGTCCATTTGTCTTGCCCTGTCATGTTCTTTTTATTCCTTCTCTAAAATCACTGAGGTGATTAGAATAATTGAAAATCTGGTTTATGCCCAGTACAAATGAGGGAACCATTCAAATACACCTTCTGGCTGATGGCATCATTGTGCAGACTCATGGCTGGACAAATAAAAGGGCTAAGCTGACTGCACATGTTCATGGGCTCTTGGACACTTGATGAGCATTTTCTCCATCTGAATGATCACTAAGATGGCAGTGCACATGGCTCTCCAACAGCGTTCATTGGCATGGCATGCATAGAGATGGATGGGATAGCAAGGAGGTACGACAGCATGAATTGGCTAATGAAAAGACAATACATGAATTCATACTTTAGCTCGGGAATTGCAGGTCTACATTCCTGCTGTCGGTGGGCATTTTCAAGCTAAGAATTACACCACCACCTCATAATTGTACAGGAGATTTCTATATTCAGCAATTCTCAATGCTAGCCTTAGACATTTTTTGCACCTGAAATGGACAATAAAAATAATGTTCCCCTGCTCTGCACTGGAGTTCTTTTATTTTATTTCCTTTAAATAATGTAGAGACTGGAGACAGGAAACTGGCACTCAGTCTGGAACCTGATGCCTGAAGTAACTGCTTCAATTTCCTTCATGGTAGGGCCAGGCTTGATAGTTCTACATGCATTTCTTACTACCATTTTGATAATAAGAGTTACTTGTCAGTTCTGTAAAGTGATGGTCACATTGTTGTCAGACTAGATAGATAGATAGATAGATAGATAGATAGATAGATAGATAGATAGATAGATAGATAGATAGATAGATAGATAGATAGATAGATAGATAGATAGATAGATAGATAGATAGATAGATAGATAGATAGATAGGGAGCTGAGATGTGGAATAATTTTACAAATGTCCAAAAAAGCTTAGGTTCATGGTCTTTCCTGTTTTTCTTAACCATGTCCTTATGAGAGATAGTGGCTATTGAAGAAGTGTGATACTTCAGTATAGCTCTTCATGGTTCATAAATATTATGGCACAATTAGCTGGCATTTTACACAGTGTATAGTGTCAAGCTGGATCTCAATGAAGTCTAGTGTTAAGCACATTTGATACAACTGAACTTTTCACTTTTTGAATTCTTTCTCAGTCCAGGATGAGCGGTTGGCTGAAAGTGCTTTCATCATATTATTACTGCAGTGCTGTAGCATAAAACATTAATTGTGTAATAGCACTATAAATTATTTAAAACTGACCCCCTTTCCCCCCAAACTTGAAAAACTATGAATGAATACTGAATGATGGCAGTGTTTCCAAAACCAAGGGAGAGATGAGACTTAGGGATTGAATGTCTTGCCGCGTGAACTTGACTTTGCCAGCAGGAGTCCTAAGAGCCAGCCAAACTAAGCAAAATCAACCCATTAACATTGAGAGAGACCTTGGAGTGGATAGCAAAATAGCACCACATTCATTCCACCTCTCCAAAGATTATCGCAGCAGTTGCTGTAACTACAGTGTGGTTTTGTGGTTATGCTTGCCCTGCACTCAAGTACACAGCATGGTGTTCAAAGAACTGCTGGCCACCATGGTTTTTACATACCAACTTCAACTGTATTTCTGACACCTCGGTAACACTACCCTAGATTCAATGTAGAATGCCCCAGGACTGAGATACTATAGTCATGGAGCAGTTAGAAAGCTGTCAAGAAAAAGGTTCAATGCACCGACTGTTAATGCTACTTGTCACTTTCCTGTTTCCAGAAATTTTAACAACTCAGACATGTCATAGTTGTATGTGTGTGTAAATGAGTGTGTAAATGAAATCTCACATAAATTCAGAATTTGGTGAATTAGGCTATTTGGGGATTTATCTCCTGATATTTATTTCAGTGTTAATTAAGGTACTAAAATGACCAATAAATTGTACTGGATGTTTTTTAAGTGAAATGTAGAAGGGCTTCAAGGTACTGGGCATGGGCAGATGGGAGGACTCAGCTGCATGCCTACAGGAAGGAGAAATATCATGCTCACTAACTTCTGCAAAAGTCAGACAATTTCAAGATGTGCTTCATCTTCCCATCAAATCATCATATACTTTTATTTCCCCAAAGCAAATATCCATCACTGTGTGAGTGGACACCAGCTACCACAATGGGATCTTCCTGTCTTCAGCTTCCATCTTCAGCCTGTTCCCACTTCCCACCTGCTCTGGATGATCTCCCTATCTATATGTGGAGCTGTAGGGGGAAGGAGAAGACTAGTCTCATTGTACAAGTAGAAGTTCGTTCCGCCTGGTGTGAACACCATTGGATTTCAATCCCCCAGTCTTTCACTGTCATCAGTGACAGGAACATTGTTGATGGGCCATGTGACCACTTTGTCCATGGGATTTTCTTATGTGTCTTTGATAATATTAAATAATTGAACATTCAAAATAGGCACACATTTCAACAACTCAGCCATGGCAAAGGGGGATTCCTGAATGATTTTTTTAAGCCATCTTGTTAGGAAAGCATGCAGGCAAGCAAGAAGCGTTATTAGAGTTTATGGACACATTCTAGCCCCGCAAAAAACACTTAAGGAGAGAGCGCAGCAGGGCTAGTGAAGTGTGCGGCTTGAGGAGAAGGGATGAGGCTGGTGAGAAGTCTGGAGGGCTAGACAGAGGCACCTTGAGGGCTGCATTCGGGCCCCGGGCCAGAGGTTCTCCATCTTTGGCCCATTCCTAGCACAGATTCAGTGGACATCCTTGCTGCTAACTTTCAGACCTCTCTCGAAGACCTTTTTATGTGATCAGGCCTATTCAGTGATTTAAACTTTTTAAGATGAGCCAGTCATTTTTATGATATTCTGAACTGTCTTTAGGATATTTTATGCTTGTTTAACATTTTTGTTGTATACCACCCCAATTTTTATGAGGGGTGATCTACAAATATTTTTTATATATAAAAATCTCCACTCATTGAATAGGACCGAGGTATAATGTGCTATTAGGGGGTCTAGAAGAAAGTATGATGCTCAGGCTAAATGGAGAGTAAAGCACTAAGTAAGATATTAAAAGCCATCTAAGTACAAGTTATTACATTGCAGTTAAATCACAAAGTAAATTTAAATTTATATATATATATATATATATGTCCCAAGCTTCATTTTATTTGTGATGTAGCCACATTTTGTTCCCAGTCTTTTGCAAAGTCCTTCATCTTTCCTACTTTGTATGGACATTTAATGAAATCCACATCAGTTGCATTTGAAACATGAAATTTAAAAAAGCATCCAGATTAATTATGCAGCTCTCTGCTCTGTACCAGACAGTAAGTTGCAATAATTCTTTGACTTCTAGAAAGGACAGGCATATATTATACCTTTTGAAATGCTTTTTTAAAAAGTCCTGTTACAAAATATTATTGTACCTCGGCAGATGGTTTGAAGAGATGCCTTTTTATTTAAAAATGAAAAAAGAAGACCATTTCCTTTCATATGCTGACTTGAGTGATTTTAGTTCTTATTACTGTCATATGTTAGAGGCAAGGAAAAAAATTGAAAGCATGTGATTTTCCATGCGGCAGGAACATCAGCACGAAGCCAATCTCAGAGGCTCACAAGTTTAATTTACTGTGTAACAATATGCAGTAGAATGAAGCCTGCTGTCTCTTAGGCTCTTCATTTCAAACAACTTATTTTTGTGCTGAAATCCTCCATGGCTCTTAGTCATATTGTGCCTCAAATAAATAAAACCATGAATTGAGGGGCTGATCAAAGGTGGGCTGATTGAAAGGCCTGCCTGGAAAGTCAGATGTACCGTAGGTGCTCTGCTAGATCCATTTGAAGGTTCAAAAGGCTCTTCCTTCCTTGCAGGGCTACAGTAATATTTTGCTTCTGTCCCACGGCATGGACATTCATCTCAGCAGGTGGGAACTAGCAAACTGTCTTCATTTACCGCTTGAAATGCGTACGAAAGCTTGATGAAGAACCAATGTCCTTTTGCTCTAAAGATTTTGTTCCAACTGTCTCAGCCTTATTTAGGACCCCAGTATGTCCTCACTCACTTGGCGGAGCCACATTATTTTGATCTGTGTAATTTGCGCTTACAAATCTAAAGCAATATACATTTTTTTAAAAATACTTGAAAATGTACGGTTACAGCTGTCGATAGTGCAAACTTTGAATATGATCAGATTAAATATTTGTGTGATGCTTTTTTAGCAACAATGTTAAGCTCAAAGCAGCTCACAATGACAAAGAATTAAAATTGAGCAAAGAACATTTCTATCAATGTAATTATATTCAAAAAGAAAAACAAAACAACATCCCCTACATATCTGATTACTGCACTATGCAGGAGACGTCTATTCCACACAGTGTTGAAATTGGGTCTTTAGTGTGGCAGCACCGACCCTTTGGAACTCCCTTCCAGTGCATATCAGGCACCTTCACTATTGCCTTTTTGGCACCAACTGAAGACGTTCCTCTTTCAACAAGCCTTCTAAAATCTTCATCTGAGCTGGTATCTGTCTTGGATTTGAATTAATCTTATGTATGTGTTGTTTCTATTTTAAACAGTTTTATATTTATAATTGTTTTTATTCATGTAATTGTTTTAACTGGGCAGTATTCAATGATAGTCTTATTCAGAGCAAACTCATTGAAGTTAATAGATATGGCTAAAATTTCAGAGAACCCTCAAAAGCAGCCATCCTTTTCCTGAAAATTCTCTGGAAAAGCTCAAAGAATAAGACCATTCCAAATCGAGACAGAGGTGGAGAGAGGACGTTTGCTCATTTCTAGCTGCATACTGGATAAGATGAATGTGATGCGTCCTTCCCTGGCTCTCCCTGTCAGGTTCCTACCTGCTCGTGGTTACTGCCTGTCTCTAGGCACCACCAGGGACTCCACCAGTCCGGACCGCTCTCTCTTATGATTTCTCTCCCCGCTCTAGCACAGATCTCAACAGATCCCCCTGCTAGGCAACCACCAGTAATGTCCCAATACTAGTATTCCCAGAGACTCTGAACACTGGTATTGTTATTCTCTTCACCGCTGCCACCATTTGTTACAGTTCCCCTTCAGCCTTGGTCATTACCTTACCCTCCCTTCTGGTCTGTGAAACCCCAGCCAAGGATCAGGCCTTTGGTAAACCAAATTAAGTATTTATTACAGATAACAAAGCTAACAAGATTAACAAGATTTCTTCTTAAGGCACATAAGCATATGGTTTTACTCAATACTAATCCAAACTCCACCTCCCTCCTTCTTCACTCTCTCCTGACAAACAACTCTCTCAAACCCCACCAAGCAATCAGCCAATCATCAAGCATTCTATTGCCCATTCACTCCCCCTCCTCTTTCACTACTTACCATGTATACTCTAAACAACCAGCACTTACCATATATACGCTAATATATAGGAACATCACATTTCCCCCCCCCCTTAAACAACGGCAGAGTATTATTCCTGTTCCAGGATTTATACGTCGCGTTAACAAATAAAAGTCTCTATGGGGAAAATGTCTTTCTTTGTTCCTCTGTCTGGTCACGTCACTGCAGTCCCAGCCACTTGCCTGGAAAGTCCATCGGCCAGTACATTGTCCTTGCCTTTGATGAACTGGAAGTCCACTTGATAGTCCTGTAGGGCCCAGGACCACCTCTGCAGCATAGTGTTATGGTTTTTCATAGTCTGCAACCATAACAAGGCCCGATGATCCGTAGTCACTGTGAATCTTCGTCCCCACACGTATGGGCGCAACTTGTTCAGTCCCCACACAACCGCTAGGCACTCCTTCTGGACCGACGAATAGTTTTTCTCCCTCGGCGTCAGCTTGCGACTCAGATACGCCACTGGATGTCTGGTGCCTTCTCTCTCCTGCAGCAAGACGACTCCCAGCGCGAGGTCTGATGCATCTGTAGCCACGATGAATGGTTGCTCATAGTCTGGTGCTATTAATATGGGTCCTTGGCACAAGGCTTGCTTCAGTAGATCAAAAGCCTTCTGACATTCATCCGTCCATACCACATGCTCAGAACACTTCTTCTTGGTCAATTCATGCAAGGGGGTTGCTATTTCCCCAAAATTTCTCACAAACTTCCTATAAAAACCAGCCACACCCAGAAATGCCCTTACTTGTTTTTTGGTTAAGGGGATCGGCCACGCTTGTATTGCCTCCACCTTGCTCCATAAGGGGGTGATTTTCCCACTCCCCACCTTATGTCCTAAATAGATTACTTCCTTTAGTCCAAACTGGCATTTCTTAGCTTTTATTGTGAGGCCTGCTTTTCTTAAGGCCTCCAATACTGTTGTCAGGTGTTGGACATGCTCAGGCACTGACTTGCTAAAAATGGCCACGTCATCGATATAGGCCACTGCAAAATCTGACATGCCTCGCAACACAGTATTGATTAGCCTCTGAAATGAACTTGGTGAGTTCCTTAGTCCCATGGGTAAGGTCACAAACTCATATAACCCATCTGGTGTACTGAAGGCAGTTTTGGCTCTGGATTGCTCATCTAGTTCCATTTGCCAAAATCCTTTACAGAGATCTAGTGTAGAGATAATGGTTGCTGCCCCAATAACTCTAACATTGCGTCTACCCTAGGCATAGGATACGCATCTGGGACAGTAATTTTATTGATTAGCCGATAATCAATGCAAAACCTTGTCGTTCCATCTTTTTTCGGAACCAGGACAATACTTGAGGTCCAGGGACTGATGGATTCCCTGATCACTCCTAATTCCAGCATATCTTCCACCTCCTTTTTGATCTCATTCAAAACTTTCCCATTCACACGGTACGGAACAGATCTGGTTGGGGCATGATCTCCAGTATCAATGGAATGTATAACTATACTGGTTCGGCCAGGTTTGTTGCTAAAGAGATTCCTATAGGTTTTCAAAACTCTCAGAATCTCCTCTTTTACTTCCTCCTTCACCTCCTCTGACCATTCCACTTGATCTACCCCTCCTTTCCTGTACCAAATCTGGAAGTTCAGGCCCACTTCCCTCAGGGAATAAGGTAACTTGCAACACCTGTGCATCCCGGGTATGGTAAGGCTTCAACATATTTACATGAACCACTTTGCTTTTGTTTAATTGGTCTGTGGTGATTACATATGTCACTGTGTCAAGCCTTTCTCTGATGGTATATGGTCCTTCCCAGTTAGCCTGTAATTTGTCATGTTTCCTGGGTATGAACGCCATAACCATATCTCCCACATTATACACACGTTCTCTGGCTGTTCTGTCATACCAGTAACTTTGCTTCTGCTGAGCTTGACTCAAATTCTCTTTCACCACTTCCATCATTTGTTTCACTGGTTCACATTCACCCCCTCTCTCAGCAGGCATCCACAGTCCACATAAAATCCCATTCTCACACACAACTTGACTCCTCAGCTTGTCAGCGAAAGGAATCTGCTGGGTCAGGGCTTGTTCCTTTACCTGCTTCAAACTGATATCTTTATGCAGCTCTTCCCTGAATTGCTCTGCTTCTTCCCCAGAGACCACTTGATACAGTTTGTCTTCTTCAGCAGGCCTGCTAGTGGTTGCTATGGTGACCTGAGGCTGGTTAACAGATTCCACCCTGTTTGTTTCAGCCCCCCTTAATATGGCTTCTTTTTCTCTGCTAATTTGCTGTCTGGTCACTACATAGATCTTTCCTTGGGCGCCCATTACATCCCTTCCCAGTATTACTGGTTCTTGTTGCTGGGCATTAATGCCTACTTTATATCAGCCCTCTCGGCCTCTCCAAGTCATATCCACCAGGGCCACAGGCAAACTTTCTGGTTGACCTCTCACTCCTTGGATAGTCACAGTTTCCTGAGGTAATATTACCTCAGATTTTATTAAATCTGGCCTCAGTAATGTCTGAGCGGCACCAGTATCAAGCAATGCCCAATAATTTGCCCCTTGTACTCTCACTTCCTCTCTCAGACTTGAATCAAGGTCTGTTACTTCTGTCCAGTTTATCTGGCAAAACTGAACCTTTTTCACTGTTTCTAAAGCCTTGGGCTCTGTTTTCACTGCCCTTGTCTGAGCAGGATTACTAATGGGGTTGGCAACCTCACATTGAAAACGTAGGTGCCCCGGTCTACCACATTTGTAGCATAATTTCTCCTCACTTTTAGGGTACACAGATCCACTCTGAGGTGTCCTGTGCCCTTCAGATTTTAATGGAGGACTCAGTCGCTGTGGTACCACATCCCTTCTGCCAGCACTATATGGTCTGGGTTTAAACTCTCTTGATGTTTTCCCCACCCAGCCAGTTCTATTGGAGGCGAAGTGATCCGCCATCTCTGCGGCCTCCTGCACAGATGTAGGGGAACGGTCTTTGACCAGGAGCCTTATTTCTGGTGGTAACTGATGGTATAATTGATCCAGTATCATGAGGCTTTTCACCTCTTCCACTGACTGAGCTTTGGCACTACTCATCCACTTTCCAAATATATCCATCAACTTTGCTCCCAGTTCCACAAAAGACCTCCCTGTCTGTATCTGGCAATTTCTGAAAAGCTTTCTAAAATAATCAGGCCCCAGTCTGAATCTTTTAAACACTGCTTCTTTGAATTCAGCATAGGTGACGGGCTTGTCTGAGGGGAAATATTGGTATACCTCAGCCAATTCCCCTTTAATCAGGTTTGATAAATACTGCATGTATTTATCTTCAGGTAGCCCCCACAACTGAGCTGCTTTTTCAAAGGTGCTGAGGTAAATTTGAGGATCTTGACCAGGCTCATAGACAGCAAAGTCCTTTGGAGTAATTTTTATTTTTGCTCCATCTCTCTCTTTCCTTGTCTCCTCAGAGTGAAATTTCTCTCTATCAAATTTTAACTTTTCTACTTGTAATTCAGCATCCAATGCTCGTTGCTTCTCCCTCTCCTCAAACCCCAATCTCATTCTCTCAATTTCCAACTCCCTCTGTTTTTCCTTCTCTGCACCTTCCATCCTCAATGTCTCAGCTTCCAACTCCCGCTGTTTATCTTTTTCCTCAGCCTCCATCCTCAATCTCTCAGCTTCCAACTCTCTCTGTTTGTCTTTTTCCTCAGCCTCCATCCTCAATCTCTCAGCTTCCAACTCTCTCTGTTTTTCCTTCTCTGCACCTTCCATCCTCAACTTCTCTCTCAAGTACTCTATATAAGCGGGATTGCTTAAATATCCTTCTGGGGTCTCTTCTCTGACAGGTTGTTTTTGCTGGGCAGTTGCAAATCCTATAAGTGCTACCCTCAATTCATCTACCCCTTTACCCTCATGAGGTAAATTGAATGTTATGCACTTCTCCACCAGCTCCTCTCTTTTCATTTTTATGTATTCAGCCATGGTGTTTGAGTTCACTCACTCTTTGCCACACACTCTTTGCCAGTCACTCTCACAAGAAATCTTGTTTTGTTATTTCTGTTTACCACACAACTATTAGGGATTGTCTAGTATTCGTATCTCACTGCTACAGCCAACACCTGTGACGTAGTCTCCTTTGTCACCACATGTCTTTGGGACTCTCTTTGGTTTGTATCTGGATTCTCTGTTGTTTGTATCCCACCTCTGCCACCACATGTGGTGCGTCCTTCCCTGGCTCTCCCTGTCAGGTTCCTACCTGCTCATGGTTACTGCCTGTCTCTAGGCACCACCAAGGACTCCACCAGTCCGGACCGCTCTCTCTTATGATTTCTCTCCCCGCTCTAGCACAGATCTCAACAGATCCCCCTGCTAGGCAACCACCAGTAACATCCCAATACTAGTATTCCCAGAGACTCTGAATACTGGTATTGTTATTCTCTTCACCGCTGCCACCATTTGTTACAGTTCCCCTTCAGCCTTGGTCATTACCTTACCTTCCCTTCTGGTCTGTGAAACCCCAGCCAAGGATCAGGCCTTTGGTAAACCAAATTAAGTATTTATTACAGATAACAAAGCTAACAAGATTAACAAGATTTCTTCTTAAGGCACATAAGCATATGGTTTTACTCAGTACTAATCCGAACTCCACCTCCCTCCTTCTTCACTCTCTCCTGACAAACAACTCTCTCAAACCCTACCAAGCAATCCACTCTTTCTCTTCTCCCCCCAGATTCTACAATTCGCCACCTCACATTCACCCAGATTTACCTGTCATCCTTTCATTTATACTGTCAGCCATTTTAAACATTCAGCCAATCATCAAGCATTCTATTGCCCATTCACTCCCCCTCCTCTTTCACTACTTACCATGTATACTCTAAACAACCAGCACTTACCATATATACACTAATATATAGGAACATCACAATGAACCCTCTGTATGATCCAGCAGGTTTCTTTTTATGTTTGACAGAAATCCTTAAGAATCATCCAAGTACTCGGGTTGGTGGTGAATGTACATAAGGACTCTTTGAAGTCAAAAGGCTCCATATGCACTCCACTACTTATTTTGCCATTAGCAACATTTTTGAAAAGCCAAGCAGGGTTACCAGGGGCATCACGTCTGTGAGCAGTAGCATAAAACAGAGAAGTCTTGTTTGTCCTCTGGTTAGATATGTCAAACCTTTTAAGTACCATTGTTTAAAAGTACTTTCTCCATTCTAGAAAACGTCCAATTCAACGACTTCAAGGTTTCTCTCTCCTAGAAAGAGTCTATCTCAAATAGAATCCATCTCAAAGAGCAGAAGGATCTTCACAAGTACAAAAACTGTAGTTATTCCTCCTATTTGAAAAATGCTGCACAATAAAATAAAGTCTCGTTTATTATAGTAATATTTGAAGTATATATTATGTAGTGCTTCAGTCAGGCTACTTCTCAGTTAAATTTTGACATCTTTCTAGAATGTAGAACCCGTCCTTTTCTGCAATATCCACCTGCCCCTGTTTGGGGGAGGGGTGTTTCTCCCCCTCCATGATGGCCAAGAGAGAGAGGCCAAGGCCCTACTATAGTGGTCACAGTCCATCCATCTATGTCCCACACAGACAGAAAACAGAAATGAAGACTACTAAAGAGCATCTTTCCCTTGGCTCAGCACTTCCACCTTTCAGCACCCGAGGCTGTGTTGTGCTTTACAGGTTAGGAGACGAAGGGGAAAGAGGGCAGAGGGGAATCTAGAACCATCTTACAGGCATCATGGGAGATCTCCATGGTGCCAGTGTACCCACAGGTATCTTATTTTATTTATTTATTTATTTGTTGAATTTATATCCTGCCCTTCCTCCCAGAAGGAGCTCAGGATGGCATGTTGGGGACCGGTGATGTATAGGCTGCTGCTTATTTATTTGTTTACTTAGAAAGTTTTATAAACTGTGGAATCAAATAGCTTTCTAAGTGAAGTACAACCCCCATGCAACCTCCCCCCACAAACTTATAAGTAGGTTGCAGAGCAACTGCAAGTGTTCCTGGATGAGACTGATTATCTAGATCCATCACAATCAGGATTCAGACCTGGTTTCGGAACAGAATCATCCTTGGTTGCTCTGATGGATTACCTTTATTGTGTGAGAGAAAGGGGAGCACAACCCTGTTACTTCTGCTCGCTCTCTCAGCGGCATTTGATACCTTCAGGGTCGCATCCAGAGAGTAACACTGGGTGAGTGTTCCTAAGCCCCCTGGCATTTGTGCTATGGGGTTCTACAGGGTACTATTCTCTCCCAAGTGCTATTCAACATCTCTATGAAGCCATTGGGAGCAGTCATTGGGAGTTTTGGAGCAAGGTGTCAGCAATATGCTGATGACAGGCAGCTTTATTTCTCCATAACATTTGAATCAGGAGAGGCTGTGAATGCTCTGGAACGGTGTCTGAATTCTGTAGTGGACTGGATGAGGGCCAATAAACTGTGCTTGAATCCTGGGAAGATGGTGGCTCTTTGGGTAGGTGGTTCCCATATCCAGGAGATAGGCAAGTTACCTGTTCTGGATGGAGTCGCTGTCTCTGAAGGACCAGAGTACTCTTGAATTCATCTTTATCACTAGAAGCCCAAGTATCCTCTGTGGCTAGGAGTGCGTTTTGCCAGCTTTGTCTGGTTTGTCAGCTATGGCCATTCCTGGACAGGGATAGCCTGACCACTGTAATGCATACATTGGTAACTTTGATGCTGGATTACTGTAATGCACTCTATATGGGGCTGCCCTTGGGCCTGGTTCACAAGCTCCAGCTGGTGCAAACTGTGGCAGTGAGGCTGCTGATGGGAGCACATGGCCAACAACATGTGACACCACTATTAAAACATCTGCACTGGCTGCCCATTCACTACTGAGCCAGGTTCAAGGTCCTTGTATTAATTTACAAAGCCCTGAACAACTTAGGTCCAGGGTATCTTAGGGACCACCTGAACCCTTGTATCCCAGCTCAGTCTGCAGGAGCATCCCCTGAGTTGATGAGGCTCAGTTAGCATCGACACAAAATCGAGCCTTCAGTGTCATTGGCCGAGTTCTCTTGAATGCTCTGCCAACAGAGCAAAGACACCTTCTGTTTAACTTTTAAATGCCTGCTGAAAACTTTTCTGTTTGGCCAGACTTATGCAGGCAATTAAGATGTTTTTATTGTATTTTTGATGTTTTTAACTTGTAAACCACTTTGTTTTTAACAAAATAGTGGTATACAAAAATATGTATAAATAAATAAATAGATAAATAAATAAATATGTTTAAAGAGAGCAAGTGAGAGAAAGAGATCATAACTCTTTAGAGGTATCTGAGAATGTTTTGCATGATTCAAAATAAGCACTCATCTCGGAACTGCATCTTGAATATTCAGGGCGCTGATGGCTACAAATCATTCACTGCATGATGTTTCCTTTTAATAATATTTATATATTTGCCAGTCTCCAGGTCCCAACTTCCCTCAAAGTGACAATTCTGTATAAAATACATACCAACCTTTGATTGTTAATACCATTAAAAACAAAACCAATTAAAACATAATCACTGATGCTTGCTCATCAGTATAAGCATGATATAAAAGCAGCAGGAGAACATTCAAGTAGATCATTTGGCCACCTAAGAACAAAAAACAAAAACAAGTTGACTGTGTTCAGAAGGCCTGGATAGTGCAGGATGAATTCCACAAGGAAGGTGTCAAAACAAAACAAACCACCCAACCTGCTCTGTGTGGATATCAGCTCAATGTCACTATCTATAAACCAGGAAAGAGAAGCGTTCTGTCCTTAGGAGTTTATACCTTTATGCTCAATGCATGGGGTACATTTGATGCCCTTTGACCTCAACCAAAAGCCATCTTTTCACATTAATGTTATGTGCTTGATCAAAGTTCTGGGTTGCATAGAAACCTTCATGTAAATAGCTGTATGCTCTCTCAGTACAGTTTGTCACTACAGACAGTTCCAGCTCTGTCAGTGTTCCCATTTCCTCCTCCCTTGTTCAGTAAACATCTGAAGAGGGTTACAGTGGCCATTATTCCACTCTTTGTTTGTTTTGTTGGTCAGAACACTTAGATGATTCTTAGTGATTTCTCTCAAGAAGAACACAGGAGGACTCTTTTAACATTCAGTTGTATGCCACCTAGTAATTGCTGATTGCACTTACTTATCACTGGTGTTGCCTGTGGGTATCAACATGACAGCCTTGGGTGCAGGGGCGCCTGTGAGGCCTTTCCCACAAGTCCTTTTGCCCCACACTCACTGCCCCTTCATCATGAAGTGGCAAGGATGGTTGCCTTTCCCCCCTTGTAAAGTACATATAGTATAAGGAAGACATTGGAAGAGTGACACTCTCACTTTCTCTAACAGCTCTACGTGTTTTTCAAGGCTCAGGCTGGCAGCTGAATAGACAGCAGAATGATGGAGAAGATAGGATGGAAAGGGGATTGGAGGGAAAAGGAAATGTAACAAGGAGACTTGGGGACAGAAAATGGAGGGATTAGGGAGGAGGTGTGCATGCGCCACAAGAGTCAGAATGGGAATAGTACCAGAGAGTGGGAGAGAGAAGGCAAGTGTACACATACATACACATGTAATATCCACCAGTACAATGCCATATCCAGTACAATGGACCCTTTTGAAATTGAACATTTTTCAGAGGTTTCTCCACCCAAACCACCATCAAATCACACAGATCACATCTATTTCTACTGACTGAACTATAAAAATCTTGTATCCAGTGCTTTCCAGGACTGACATGGAGCAAAACCATGAATCTAAGGCACAGATCGTTATGAATTCTTACATTTTTTTAAGGGATCCTTTCAAAACCACCATCAAACCATAGGTCAATTCTGTGTCCATAGATGTTCTCTGAATTTTGTTTTGTTTTGTTGTTATTCTGTTTAAAAATCATGAAGATCCATGAGGATCTGTGACTTGGATCAACGTTTTTGTGTTACTGGTAAGTCCCAGTACTGTGATTTTGACTGTGGCAGTCTATCAATGTAAGCTTTAATTTGATGGTCATTTTGGAAATGGAGATTTTACAGATCTCATGTAAAAACATGCTAATTCAAGAGAATGCATTTTAATTCTAAGATTTCAGAAGGTGATGGAGTCTTTATTAATGGTTTTATACACCTTTGAGGGATGCGGCAGCAATGTATATTCTCCATTGGCAGATGACCTTAGAGGTCCCTGGCCATCCTGGCTGGGGCCAATGGGAGATGTAGTCCAAAACAGCTGGTAGGCATCAGGATGTCAAAGGCAAAGGTTGCCTTTAAGCAATGAAACATTACTGGAGGATCACAGGTTAAATGAATTCCCATCTTAGGCTGCATTCAGACATGGGATTTATAATGGTAGTGCTTCTGTCCCAATTTCTAATGTTCCTTTCACATTGCAGTACCTGTTGCATTATGGAACTATGACTTTTTGACTGATATATTGCCATGTCACACTAAATTTCATTCACACCAGTGTATGGGGTGTGACACAACAATGAATGTCATTGAACATGTTGCTACTTCCTCACAATTTCTGCACACTTCCATTCCCCCATGACTGACCCATGAAAATGGCAGGAAAGAACTGTATGCCGGTATATCGACCTAAATTTTGTCTCTTTACTCTGGGTAAATGGGGTTGCAAATGGATTTTTTTCTGGGAGCAATTAACACAGAAATGAGAATTAAACTTCCGTTATATTATGCCAGATTTCCAGAAGTGGCTTTTATGCCATGTAAAAGATCAAATAAAATGAGAGATGATCAGGTAAGGAAACCTCGGGAAAATGGAATAAACTGGACAACACTACTTTTTTAGAGTTTTAAAACTCAGTGCAAAAGACAGATAAGCTGAAAGACAATTTAAAAAAAACAGGTTGGCCAGAAAATTATATTTTGAGGGCCAAACTAGAAGTAACCTGATACACTCAGATGAGTCATCTGGGCCTAGGCCACTTCAGGCTTTAAATGTAAAACATAGTACCTTGGAATTGGAACAGGAAACTGACTGGTTACCAGTGAAGTAGTATGCTCCCTGCATCTAGAAACAGGCAGTAACAGAATGTCACATTCTAGATCAGCTTTAGTTTCATAGGCACTCTTCATTGACCCCAGTACTGTAGTCTACCCAATAAGTCATTATCAAGGTATGTATGACAGTAGAGAGGCTATTATGCAATCAACAGCCTAGTACCATGGCTGCATGGGAGTGTATCATAGACAATAGACTCCCATATGGCTGGTTCTTGCATTGAAGAGCTATGGAAAGTGTTCTAGCAGCATTTGTGTGTGTGCATAGTCTCTCTCTCTCTGAAATAAAGATGAGGAACCTCCAACTCCCATGATCCTTGGCCATCAGCTATGCAGGCTATAGGTGATGGGAAGTGCAGTCCAATAACATCTGGAGGGTCACATCTGTTCTGAGCATATAGTTGTAGCTCCTGCAGAAAAGAGTCATGCTTCTAGACTATCCTTGTTGATTTGCTGTCTTGCTGAGATACAAGTAGTGAATCAAAGAGTACTAGTCTTCCCTTGGACTCAGTATTTTTCTCATTTCATTGAGTAGGAGGGGTATTCTGCTTGAAGCTCTTGAGGTTTTGTTCAACCAAACTTTTAGGAGTCACTCAACTTTTTCCATCACAGTGTATCACATATTTAAATAATTTGTATTGGATGTGTAGTGTAGTTTTTCTGAGTTTTCCTTCAGCAAATAGCTTGCTGGAAATTCCAGATTTCAGTCATCTGTCTTCCATTAAGTATTTTAATATTGTGGGAAATTAACTTTTAAATCAGTAGTAAGAATGAAAAAGAAGAATGATCCCTGCAGCCAGAGCAGAAGATGTCAGTATCTAATTCGCCCTCATCTTCTTCAACCCCCTCCATTTGGTTTTGATTTAGCTCTAGACCACAGAAACCAAAGTCAGCATCCTTGCACAGGAGCTGTTTTAGATTAGGCACAGCAAGTTTTTAAGCACATTAGCAACAAGAACAAGCTGTCCTTATACTAACTGGTCCTGCTTTGTTCTTGATTGTGGAAAATCTCACTTTAACTGCCATCTAATTTGCTGCAGATTGCTACCACACTAGCAGCTGCCTTGGCATATGATGAAACATACTCAGAAACATGACTTTCCCCACATATTATTAATGGTTCCAAGTGCAACAACAATCATTTTTGAGGTTTAGGATAAATGATTTTACCTACGTATATCCTGTTGGGATTTTTTAAGAATTGTAAGCAGGCACTTATACCAGGTGTTTTGGCCCCAATCCAGGTACCAACTCAAAGGAAAATGCTGCCACTTCTCTAGCCCTGGACCTAAAACAGATTTGGAGCATGTGGCATGGCATCAGAGAGCTCCCAGGACTCAAAAAGGTCTGAAACCTGATTTAGGATTTGCAATGAGCAAATGACGGACTATTATATAAAACATAATTACTACCTTGCCCAATGAGGATCCAAGAGCTCCCTGCTCAGATCTCAAAGAAGATAGCCAAAGGCCTGCAAGGAGCTGCCTTCCCAGAAAGGAAAAAAAATGGCCTGCCTTCAAGTCGATCCCGACTTATGGCGACCCTATGAATAGGGTTTTCATGGTAAGCGGGATTCAGAGGTGGTTTTACCATTGCCTTCCTCTGAGGCTGAGAGGCAGTGATTGGCCCAAGGTCACCCAGTGAGCTTCATGGCTGTGTGGGGATTCAAACCCTGGTCTCCCAAGTCGTAGTCCAACACTGGTGAGAGAAAATCAAAGAAATGGAAAGGAAAACTGGGTATCTAGAGACTATGGTTCATTGAGAGAGGGACTACCCTCTTGCCTCCACTGCAGACACCCATGGTGCATAGAATGTAGTGTTTTGTGTATCTCCAAACTATCACCTTCCAATTGGGAATAAGGTAAATGGGGATAGATTTGTCCCCCAGTCAGGTGACTGGGGAGATGTCAGAATGGCTCTTTGTGTATTTTCTCAATCCAATGTTGGGAGCAGTACCAGTTGGCGGGGCAAAGGGCAGCCGGTGGGGGCGTTGTTTACCTGGCTTCCTAATACTAGGGATGCTGCCAATTACACGAGGGAGAAGTGGCAAGGAGGTTGGTGTGGTGCAAGCAGTGGAGCTAATCAGATACTGCCTCTGACCTCCCCACCCCCTCGCTCTTCCCCTTCTCGGTAACTGGCAGAGACTCTGGTGTTGGGAAGCCAAATAAGCAGTGTCACCCACTGTCCTTCTGGCCACTACTGCTTGGGAGTCCAGTGCAAAATCCTGAATGCTGACTGCAGATCCAGGGACAGGAATTTTACACTCAGGGTCCTTTGGCGCTTGTCTCTGCAGTTCAGAGCTCCATTCTATAAAAATTATTAAACCATATAAGCAATTGCTAATCTAAACTGTTGAAAAACAAACATGCTTTTTCCTGCTAGCAAGTACTCAGCTCAACATACACATCTCCTGTTGGACTGGAAACTGCACATGTAATTTGGAGTCTAATTTTCTCTATTTCTGTCTTGCTGTCTTTCATCCTGGGTTGTCTAAACATATGTCAATAAGTATAGTAGCTTAAATTGGTTAATAAAATTACATATTAATTAGCATTTCTTCTAATATCTATTTAGGAAGACATTCAGTACTATTGGGGTTTTTTACTTGTGAAATTTGCCACAGTCAAGACAAAATTTGAGCCTTGGTATCAACCCAAAGGATTATCCAATTCTTCATTTTAAGTCTATAAAAATACCCAAGACTCTTTGTAATGAATATGATACCGAAGTGTATAATCCACTCTCTCTCTAGATTGTGGATTCAGAGCCCGGAGTTTGGCCAACACTCTCTCATCTGGTGGGTGCAGTTGCTTATAGCGTCTTATACTCTTGAGAAAGGAATGTATATTCTTTAGCAAATCCACGAGACAGGTATTTTTCTTTCTTAAACATTGTGAACGAAGCAATTGGTTCATCTGTTCTTATGACAGAAAGCTAAACTTTGTGCCAGCATCAATGTCTGGCCCATCCTCAGCGGAGTCACTAGCGGGAGTGCAGGGGGGTGCGGACCTCCGGTGCACGCCCTCCCAGGGGCACCCAGCCCGAGAAGGCCTGGGAACGCCGGTGTGCCTCCCTCGCCCCGCCGATGCTGCTCCCGGTCTCGCCCGCCCACCCGCCTCCGAGGAGGAGTTGGAACAGCCTTCCGGGCAATGGCGCGGGGCAGGATGGCTCTGGGTGTCACCCCCCTCATGGTGACACCCGGGTGCGGGCCGCACCCTCTGCACCTCGGTAGTGACGCCCCTGCCCATCCTCTTGTCCAATAAAAAGATTAAAAAATTATGTTGATCACCTCACCCACTGATTATGAAATATTCAAGTTATACAATTAAGTGCTGGCTGAAACTACACCATCACAAGGCATAAAGAATCAAGGAAAGGAGCAAACTTCATTAGAGGCTGTTCTGCTGGTCACTTTTAACAACTCTTGCCATTCTCCAGTCTAGCTGGAGATTGGGGTGGGGGAGAAATTGAGCCTCATCTGCCCAGTTTGTGGATGAACAATCCCATTTGTGCGTAGCTCACCCCCAAACAAAATCTGCTCCTGAGGGGTTAGATGAAACATGTCATTGGAAGCTGCAGCTGGAAGAAAGGAAAATGGAAATGGACTGCCTTCAAGTAGATTCTGACTTATGGCGACCCCATGAATAGGATTTTCATGGTAAGCAGTATTCAGAGGGGGTTTACCATTGCCTTCCTCTGAGGCTGAGAGGTAGTGACTGGCCCAAGGTCACCCAATGAGCTTCATGGCTGTGTGGGGATTCAAACCCTGGTCTCACAGGTCGTAGTCCAACACCTTAACCACTACACCACACTGCTTCTCGCAGCAGGAAGAAGGAATAGACAAAAGGAGGGATCTTATGTGATTCCTGAGACCAGGATCCAAAGCAGGCTGCATACCCAAATGGCCTTTGGTATTATGTTTATCAAACGGCAGCACCGCATGCTACATGGCAGACTCCTTTTGAAACCAGAGACACTATTAAAAGCAGTTTCTGTTGTGAGGATTTGCTGTTTCAAAGAAAAAAGTAAACATACCCCTGAGGATAGGGAGACTTAATGCTTGGATCCTGTCCATTATAAAATATGCCACAAATTACTGCTTTGAGTTACCAAGAATACATGGTTGACAGATTTATTAAAGTAAATGATAATTTCACCATCTCTCTTATCTAGTTTTAATCAGTTTTGAATGGGATCTTAAGGATGTGATGCCATTACAGATGATACACATGAATTACTTATTTCAGTTATCAAAAATATATGACCGAGATTGTTTATTAAAGAATTGGATTCTTAGTTATTATTAGATTGCTTATAAACTGTTTACTCATCTTTGAGGCATGTTATTTTTTTAAAAAAAACATTAAAAATATACAAACATACAAAACACAAAATATATGCACAATATATAAATATAATTTTAATTAATAAAATGTTATCATCAGTGGGTCCTTACCAACTAATTTTCATTTTATTTTTTATAAAGATTACTATATACAAGACAACTCATTAAACTGATCTCTTAGAAACCAGATCAAACGAGTAAGGCAAATTATGGAAACTTATGAATATCCATATTGTTGTTTCGTATAATAAATAAATGACATTGGGGGGCAGGATTTTCTTTGTGGAGGAGGGCTTTGATTACATGGAGAAGGGCTAACCCCATTTACTTGAGAGTCAGCTCTATTACATTCAATAGGAGCTGCTTCTGAGTAGATATTATATTGTAAGCCTTTACGGCACCAACTCAGGGACTACTTAGGGTGGGGGATATGTGGTCTTTTGGGGGTGGGCATGCAGGAATCCATCTCCAGAATGATTAAAACATCTTCATTAATTCTTGATAATACAAGCAAGATAATAGACTTTTTTGGCCCTTAACCTTGATATTCGGTGAGATCCTAAATATGTTACTTCATATGTAAAAGCCAATGGCTTCAGCCCAGTAGGGCTTGCTTCTTATTGTAGTTGATGCCACAATATTTATACTAGTCCTTAAGGCATCCCCAAACTCTTTGTTGTCCCCTCCCCTCATAAGTTAGCCTTGGTTAAGACTGCAACATTTATATGGAAGTTTCACTGATTTAATAGAGCACATGTCCAAGTAAGCACATGTCTGCAATATTATACACACTGGCTTGGGAGTAAGAAATCTCATCAACTCTGTGGGACTTTGGAGGAAAGAACCATAAGAGAAAGGTGTATCCTGTGCATAGTTATTTGGAAATGAATTTCACTGAATCTAGTACAAACTTCCAAGTCAATTTATAACCCCTATTAGGACAATGCATTTATTAGGCCAACCAAAATATCACAAAATGTTGTGCAAATGCTGGCCTAATAAAGGTATTGCCCTAGTGTGGATTTTGGATTGTTTTCTTTGTTATGGGCCAACATAATAAAGACTTTGTTATGGTCTTTTATTTTAAGACAATTTAGGATTGCTTGCGACATCCAAACTTTTTACTGCTTGGTCGGGGCACGGAGAATGATGAAGGCGAGAAGCACATAGAATGGGGAAGGAGACAGGAATAAATTTGCCCTCCCATTCCTTCGTACATCTGCCTTGGGCATGTGTGATCCAATGGCACAGATGCCCATGGAGGATGTGCAGAGGGGGAAGGAATGTAGATTTGTCTAGGCTGGAACCAGGCTTAGTTCTTGCAGCTGTGCTGGGACGGGGAGTGGGACACTCAAGAGGAGGGGAGCTTTCTACTAATTCCAAATGCTCCCTTCTTATAGCTCCTCTAAGACAATCAAGGAAAATATATAGAAGATTGGAAGGTATTGAATATCTAATCATTGTGTTTATCGGAGCTATAACCTTCTCCCAGAAATAGTTGGTTTGTTAACAAGTCCATCATGTATGAATGAAATTGGCATTATCTTCCTCACATTTCCAGCAAATATTGCTGACTTCTGGATATATCTTTGCCAGTTTTTGTGATCTCATGTACCAACTATACAAAATCCTCTAGAAATCGTATTAACACCTGGAGAGATGTCTGGCCCATTACAAATATATATTTCCATTTATCATCTACAATTTCTGTTCCTGTCATTTCCTTCGTCTTAATTTATATTGTTCTCCTTTACTTTCATCTGTTGTAATTAACATTGATAGATTTGTGATAATATTTTTTAGAACTTTATGTCGTTGGCTAATTTCCCTCTCAGTAAAGTCATCCTTTACCAACATTTCTATCTCTTAAAATATTTAGACCAGGAACTCTTTATGTAAAAATGCTGAAAACATGGAGCATTTCCTATTCCCATTTTACCTACCAGTTCATCCATTTTTATTAATTTACCTTCCTTTATTATTATTTTACTTCTGGATCACTCTGTTATGTCACCAGCCAACTGAAATTTATTGCATAAGAGAGGTTTCATAAGACAATATATTTCTACATCTGTCCCATTTTCACAGAACAGCGATTATTGTTATTGTTGAGTTTGGCTTTAGACTAGAATTTAACTGAATTACTTTTGATAAGCTCATGGTAAGTATTCTGAGACATGGAAATCTGGAACAGCTCTGCTCTAAGATATGGATGGGCAAATCTGAAAAACATATTTGTGCAGTTCAGACTGCCTTTACAAATTGGTTTTTGCAAGGCTTTTTATTGTTAAGCAAGAAACTTCTTAACAGCTTATTCCTTTTTTAAAATGTTACAATTAATATTATCATGGGAACATTTTCAAAAAGAAACAGGAGTCTAGATAAAATATTCATCTTTATTATTGCTAGTCTTCCTAACCATGACACCATTAACTTGGACTATTTTTAATAACATCTTCAATTGCTACCAATGGAGGTATATAATTAGCTTGAAAAATCCCCACAATTGGGGGGTAATATATATGTTCTGAAATATTCAAATGTATTGGTCCATTGGATGCTAACTTGGTTGTCTACCTCCAGCTTTTGTTCATCTGATATGTTTATCCCCAGTATATCTGTTTCATGTTGGTTTATTTTATATCCTGACATGCATGGCACTATAAAAATTTTCATTCTAAAATAATTCCTTGATTGATTTTTCTGATTTAATAATTAGTCAGAACATCATCTGCGTACAAACTAGCTTTATATGTGTGGGAACCAACTCTAATACTCTGGATCTTTTAATCCATTTCTAATTGCTATTGCAAACGGCTGAAAACAAATAGTGAACAAAGCTGGTGATAGAGGGCATTCCTTCCTTACCACATGGTATATTTTTTTAAAAAATCTGTCCATCACAATGATCTTTCCTCTAGAATTAGAATGAATTGCTCCAATTATATTTAGGAATTTACTATCAAAATTAAATGCTTTTAGCATCCGAGAAAGGAAATCCCATCCAACCCTATCAAAAGCCTTAATATCTTTAATCATAGCTGCATCTAATTTATCATTAGGACAGAAAAGTAAGTCTGAACCTCTTCTTGTATTGTCTGATAAAAGCCAGCTTTGATTGAATCTGGTTGGTCTTACTAATAAATTCTTCAAACAAACCAATTATTTAGCTTTACATTATATAATGGTAGACATATTTGATTAATCTTATAAACAAATTTGGATTTATTTAAAGACATTGGGCACAATCCAAAGTTAAGAACCCTGAACACAGATCTCTGCCATTATAATCAAAGGAATTTCAAACTGCTTAACTTTGTTGATCTAGCCCTACATAATTTCCTAAGCAGTTACAAAAGAAATAAAACTATTAGCACCTATTTTCTTAGTCACAAAGTGGATATGAGAGAAACATTTTCAAGAAAAGAAAAAAGTGGAATCAGTGACAGATATATTTTCTTCCTCAAAGGAAGTATTTGTAATGAGTGTTTAAAATAAGAAAAACCAGTTAAGGATAAAGAACAGGCATTACAAATAAAACAGCTCTGCAGTGAAAACTACATGATATAAAAAAGAGGAATAAGAAAAAGCACAAAAATATGAGAGATATTTAAAGCAGAATTCTATACATATGTATTGAAAAATAAGTCACATAGAATTCAATAGGGCTTACTCTCAGGCAGGCAGAAAGTCTGCACGTGCAGGCAGAGACAGAGAAGGAAAACAATGATGTCACTCTGATAATGGATGGCATCCATCAGTGGAGTGGTGAGGGAGATGGTATTTGGTGATTTGCTGTCTCCACTGCAGCAGCCTAAATCTGATATTTAAATTTAAATGCATTTCAAGAGATGGTAAAAAATTGGGGGGGGGAGGGACTGTATGTGTGTGTATCTGTGCTTCCATGGAGAACACAGGAGGGAACATAGCTCAGTGAGAATGTGGAAGTGAGCTAGTCATCCCAGCAGTGCATTCACCAATGAGACACATTCCAATTAAAGAGAAAACAATTGTGCTAGGTCTTGGATGAAGAGAAAGCAAAGAGATAAGGGAAAGTGGAAGAGGGAGGAACAATGCAGGAAGAAGACTGGGCTTGATAGTGTAGAGACAAGAACATGGAGAACATGAGTGCAGCAGCACATAGGAGACGTTTTGTTGTAGATCCAACTTCTGAAATATATTTGTAGGTTCCCTTAGATCAGAAACTATTTCTTCTAGGATTTTTCAAATTGGAGGTTTTTGTTTTTTCCAGAACTGCAGTTTAGTAGGAAATACATTAACTGCCACTCATATACTTGTTCCAAACAATTAGAATAATCAACAGCTTCCAATTGTGGAAGAATGGATGAGGGAAATTTGATGATCACTACTAAGGAACAAATGTACACTTAAAAAAAAGATTTAGGTCTTTGCAAATAATTAAGGTTTTATCACTTTTGGAACAGAGGCATTGCTTAGCTTTATTTTAGTAGGAAATAACTGCAAGCCAATGTTAAGACAGGGAATTCTGACTATTGTTTAAGAATTATTGTATGGGATTGTTTACTACATTTCTTTTTCTGCAGTCTAATATAAAACTGCTGATACTATTTGAAGCAGAAATACTAGTGATAGGATTTCTATATTATTCTCTTGCCAATATTACACATACACACCAGGACAAACTTGTTTTCCCTGAAAAATCTTCCCTAGATGTTGCAGTAAGCGTTGAGCTTACACTGTCACCCTGAATTTTACTTCCTGGTTCTGCATTGACTTCTATTGTGCTGGAAAGGAAACAGCCACATTGTTCTCTGTGGAGCCTGGGAAAGATCTTGGAGGGCAAGCTGCACAGGGAAAGTTGTTTACGCAGGTGGCGTGATGGTGGACACGACATGCTTTGCCACAACCTACTCCACAAAGAACTTTATCTGTTCAACTGCAAAGGCTACAATCCTCACAATACATAACTGGAATGTAAGTTTCAGTGAAATTAATTGGAGATGGTTCCAAGTAAATATGGTTAGAATCAGGCAGCACGCTTGTTTAGAAACAGGCCCAGTTAATATTTTAATGCAACTGAATTTACTGCACTTGCACTCAAATTGAAAAATGAATATAGCCACACCCACAAAAACCTCTTCTGTTTTGTTCAACTTTCCATTAAAATGTAGGTTTTCAATATCTTGTGGGAGAGGAGGATTTTATGACTGTTAATATACATTCAGTAATCACAAACCCAGCACAGAATTCAACTCACTAAGTGAATTAGTTCCAGTGGGTTTAAGTATACCAAACACCATATAGATTGTAATCAATGGCAGAGATCCAAAGAGTTACTTGACGTCGACTGAGGTATGCCCAGTGGAATTTTAGATTTTTTCCACTTTGAAGGGAGCTTTTGAAAGTCCCATTAGTTTCAAAAACAGTTTGATTTATGGAATTGAGCTTGTTCAAGAACTAGAAGGCCCTGCAGAACGTGCTTTGTGGCTCTTTGAATTTTGGCCAATATTTTATAATACACATTTGTGTATGAAATTGCCTGTTGCCCAACCAAAATCTAAGAGACGATACCAGCAAGGTATTTAAAGAATTTTTAGAAATCATTTTGTATGTGCATATGCTTTTTGACAAGCACTAATATAGAATTGTATATTATTTTGTGGAAACCCATAATGTAACTTGCAATCCCATTTTGGTTTTGGAATAATAATTTGTGGTTCTTTTAGCATACGTCCCAACAGACAAGAAAAAAAGAGATTATTTTCCTTGCAACATCATGTCTATTTTTTCTGATCCTCCCAACAGCTCCCAGAATAGCTCTATATGCCTGTAAGTTTTACCAGGGAGGACAAACAGGAGCTTTGGTGGGGAGGGGCTATTTTTCAGTGGGAAACTAGCATGTGGGGAAGTTTAACATCTCTCTTTCCCCATGCACTGCAGTCCTCATTTGTATCAAACCACCAAAAAATGTCATGTCTAGTTAGAGCCTTCCTCTTTATGACAAGAGACTTAGAATGAGGTGCTCAAATACATCCAGTAGAGAATTCAGCAGCATTAGCAGATAAAATGCAATCACTTGGAATACAAGTCATCCAGTCATCTAAAAAATGGGTACTGAACTGTGGAGATAAACTTTGCACATACAGCTGGAGCAGAAAGTGGTGGAATCACCCTAGCCAACACCAGCCGAGAAGCGCCTTGCCCCTTTAAGTAGTCCACCACTGGCTCCCTTGAAGCTAACTTCTATCTGTACAAAAAAAAAAATCACCTCACACATCTGTGTGGAAAAACAACAAAGAGTATTGTGGCACTTTAAACCAGCAGATGTATTATGACATAAATGTTCATGGACTAGAGTCCATTTCATCAGATGAATGAAGTATTATTGCACGCACGTGTGTGTGTGTGTGTGTGTGTGTGTGTGTGTGTGTGTGTGTGTGTGTGTGTGTGTGAGAGAGAGAGAGAGAGAGAGAGAGAGAGAGAGAGAGAGAGGGATGCTAAAAAAGAATTTGAGGAGCACATTGCTAAGAACATAAAAACCAACAACAAAAAATTCTATAAATACATTCAAAGCAGGAGACCATCTAGGGAGACAATTGGACCCTTGGATGATAAGGGAGTCAAAGGTGTACTAAAGAACGATAAGGAGATTGCAGAGAAGCTAAATGAATTCTTTGCATCTGTCTTCACAGTGGAAGATATAGGGCAGATCCCTGAACCTGAACTAACATTTGCAGGAAGGGATTCTGAGGAACTGAGACAAATAGTGGTAACGAGAGAGGAAGTTCTAGGCTTAATGGACAATATAAAAACTGACAAATCACCGGGCCCGGATGGCATCCACCCGAGAGTTCTCAAAGAACTCAAATGTGAAATTGCTGATCTGCTAACTAAAATATGTAACTTGTACCTTGGGTCCTCCTCCGTGCCTGAGGACTGGAAAGTGGCAAATGTAACGCCAATCTTCAAAAAGGGATCCAGAGGGGATCCCGGAAATTACAGGCCAGTTAGCTTAACTTCTGTCCCTGGAAAACTGGTAGAAAGTATTATTAAAGCTAGATTAACTAAGCACATAGAAGAACAAGCCTTGCTGAAGCAGAGCCAGCATGGCTTCTGCAAGGGAAAGTCCTGTCTCAGTAACCTATTAGAATTCTTTGAGAGTGTCAACAAGCATATAGATAGAGGTGATCCAGTGGACATAGTGTACTTAGACTTTCAAAAAGCGTTTGACAAGGTACCTCACCAAAGGCTTCTGAGGAAGCTTAGCAGTCATGGAATAAGAGGAGAGGTCCTCTTGTGGATAAGAAATTGGTTAAGAAGCAGAAAGCAGAGAGTAGGAATAAACGGACAGTTCTCCCAATGGAGGGCTGTAGAAAGTGGAGTCCCTCAAGGATCGGTATTGGGACCTGTACTTTTCAACTTGTTCATTAATGACCTAGAATTAGGAGTGAGCAGTGAAGTGGCCAAGTTTGCTGACGACACTAAATTGTTCAGGGTTGTTAAAACAAAAAGGGATTGCGAAGAGCTCCAAAAAGACCTCTCCAAACTGAGTGAATGGGCAGAAAAATGGCAAATGCAATTCAATATAAACAAGTGTAAAATTATGCATATTGGAGCCAAAAATCTTAATTTCATATATACGCTCATGGGGTCTGAACTGGCGGTGACCGACCAGGAGAGAGACCTCGGGGTTGTAGTGGACAGCACGATGAAAATGTCGACCCAGTGTGCGGCAGCTGTGAAAAAGGCAAATTCCATGCTAGCGATAATTAAGAAAGGTATTGAAAATAAAACAGCCAATATCATAATGCCATTGTATAAATCTATGGTGCGGCCGCATTTGGAATACTGTGTACAGTTCTGGTCGCCTCATCTCAGAAAGGATATTCTAGAGTTGGAAAAGGTTCAGAAGAGGGCAACCAGAATGATCAAGGGGATGGAGCGACTCCCTTACGAGGAAAGGTTGCAGCATTTGGGGCTTTTTAGTTTAGAGAAAAGGCGGGTCAGAGGAGACATGATAGAAGTGTATAAAATTATGCATGGCATTGAGAAAGTGGATAGAGAAAAGTTCTTCTCCCTCTCTCATAATACTAGAACTCGTGGACATTCAAAGAAGCTGAATGTTGGAAGATTCAGGACAGACAAAAGGAAGTACTTCTTTACTCAGCGCATAGTTAAACTATGGAATTTGCTCCCACAAGATGCGGTAATGGCCACCAGCTTGGATGGCTTTAAAAGAAGATTAGACAAATTCATGGAGGACAGGGCTATCAATGGCTACTAACCGTGATGGCTGTGCTGTGCCACCCTAGTCAGAGGCAGCATGCTTCTGAAAGCCAGTTGCCGGAAGTCTCAGGAGGGGAGAGTGTTCTTGCACTCGGGTCCTGCTTGCGGGCTTCCCCCAGGCACCTGGTTGGCCACTGTGAGAACAGGATGCTGGACTAGATGGGCCACTGGCCTGATCCAGCAGGCTCTTCTTATGTTCTTATGTTCTTATGTTCTTATGTTCTTATGAGAGAGAGAGAGAGAGAGAGAGAGAGAGAGAGAGAGAGAGAGGAAATGAAATACAGAAAAGTACCAACAGTGAACGTTCTGTTATGAAATGTGGCCATTCACAAAAAAAAACCCAACAACAACCAGCAGACATCTTTGCACTGATAAACCAATTAACATGTGCTTTTAAAAAAAATTGTCCTGATTCAGTCCAATGCCAGGATGTCTGCATTAACAACAGTCACTGGTATAGATGGTATAGAAAACTGTGGGAGATTGCACTGACAGAAAAACCAGCACAAAAGTTAAAATTATCTACTGGGATGAAAAAGAAAGACACATTTAGGAATTGTTGGCAACCATTTATTTTGTTTACTTTAAAGGAGGATAATTGCAGACAAGTTCCTACTCCCTTTATGAGACTTTGGATGGCATGACTACTCTCCATGTTTCTTATAAAATTATCTGACTTTTCTTCTGGCAGATGTATTGTAATGTTTGGAACTGGAATGTGGAGCATTGAGGGGGAGAGGTTATGGGATTTTATTAATTGTTTTATGTTTTCAAAAATTCAATAAAAATGAAATAAAAAACAGGTTTTGGTGAATGCCTGGTCACTCTTAAAAACATAATTACCATTGTCTGTACTTTTTTGCATTTCATTTTGTTTTTATCCATATACACATATATCTGCAAGGCAAGAGGACACTTCATACATCTGATGAAGTGGTCTGTTGTCCACAAGAGCATTGTGCCATCATCAATTTGGCAGCCACTACAGTGCCACAAGACTCTTTTGTTGGCTTTGCTGCAAGAGATTACCGCTCTGGAAAATGTCCATATAGGAGCATCTTCTGCTTCCAGTCCAACATCAGCCGCATCCAAATAAGGAAGGGATAACTGCAGCTTTGACTCAAATGAGATCTCATCTGAGCAAATTAAACCCCTTGTGCAGGTGCATCCTGGGCAAGGTTTTTTTTTACCAAATTATTTAAGTAGAGTACCGTATCAGCACCAATTTACAGTCTCATGGGCATCAGGATATAAGTTGCCTTTCAGTTTCCCTACCCATCCATTCCAGTCCATGTGACATCCTGTTATGAAAAGCTAACTAGACAATTAGGAACATTATAGGAAGCTACCTTATACCAAGTCAGACCAACGGTCCATCTAGCTTTATTATATTTATTTATTTATATCCCACCCTCCCAGCAGAGCCCAGAGGTAGTGTCTACACTGATTGGCAATGACTCTCTGGAGTTTTATGCAGGAGGTTTATCCCCTAACTCTGTCTGGAGAGGCCAGGGGTTGAAACTGGGGCCTTTAGCATGCAAGATGTTACCACAAAGCTATGGTCCTTCCCAAAATGAAATCAGTAATTGCTTACCAAATTGATTTTATTTTTGGGATTTTAGGCAATAATTCTCATAACCTTTATTAATGATCCCTACCTGATCATTATTGCTGAGGCATACAGCGTTGACAAGGGCTTCAACAGGGTCGCCTGCTTTATCTACTGGGAACTCCCCCAGGACATTCAGGAATACAGTTAATTCCATTAGTTTCCGGGGGCAGACCATCTTAATCTGTCCACCACCCCTGCAGGGAAGGATCGAAGCTACAAATCTAAACTTCCCCAGGAAGTGGTCTGACCATGACAATGGGGTGACATCCACCACCACCCATCTCCAACCCCCCCTTCCTCCATCTGGAGCAAAACCCAAGTCGAGGGTGTGCCCTGCCCTATGCATCGGGCCAGTGACAACTTGAGGCAGAGATCAAATCAATCTGTACCATCCTGAGGATTAGTGTATTTGACAGTCAATTAAGTCCCATTGACTCAATGGGGCTTAATGCCAGGTAAGTGTGAACGGAATTGCAACCTTCATGCTTAAATATAAAGCTAGCTTTATCTCTGACAGAGCATTACTGTCTTGTTGATAGTTTTACTCTCACAAGTTTTTGCAGCAGGTATATGCGGAAGTCCTTTTTTTTTTTTTTGGCCAGAGCCTTTAATACAAAGAAAGGTCTACTAGTGTGAGATGGTCTATTCAGCTTGGGAAATGAATTCCTCTGCATCAATTAAAGGGGCCCTAGGCAGAATAGAAAGAAAGCTGTGTTTTATAGTTGTTCACTATAAACAACATTAATGATTATGATTAAAACGATAATTGCTGCAGTACTGAGGGAAGAGGGCTATGCTTTAGAAGTCAGCCTGAAATATGCAACCCTTCCAAGAAAATGGTATTTGTATAAATATAACATTAGGGTACAAATAATATGTATTGCAAGGGAGAACTTTGTTTTAATTTTCTCTTTTGAACAAGTGGCACATCAATAAACCAGTCAGCAAATTTGCTTTACTGCTGTCGTCGTCAGGATACTATAACAAACAGATGGAGAGTTTAATGTAATTTGGTTAACTAATTTTAGCAGATTTGGCTTTGAGTGTTAACTTATTTTTATATTCTCTTGCTGCTATATTTGCAGGAGGCTGGCATACATGAATAAAAACGAGAAGCTCTGCACACATTTGAGAAGGTTTGATAATGCTGTTGATGGAACACTCCATAACGCCAGTTAGAAAAATTTAACTTTCTGTTCCACAACAAACCTTTGCCTTGATTTCTGCTTGTGCAAGACTTGGAGATTCCAGCAAGCCATCATTAGTCCTAAAAAGGTACATAAGAACTAGAGGTATGTATACGGTCTCTGATGCATGCAACATCTTGCTACACATGGTTGTATCCAACTTTAGCCATACTTAGAGTAGACTCATTAAAATTAATGAACATAGCTAACTTAAGCCCATTAATTTCAAGGGGGGGGGTATTCTGAGTAGACCTTAGTTGGATACAATCCATAGAGTTTCATGGGATAAAAACTAAATGGTTTGGCAGCAGGTTGTTTGAAGGATTGCTTGCACCAGTGTGAACCTGCCTGGGCCTTAAGGTCAGTCTCACTCAGAGGCCCTGTATCCAGGACCAGTCTGAAGATCAGTTAGATTGGCAGGGATTTGAGACTTCTTGGTGGTAGTCTCATATTTGTGGAAATCACTGCTAAAGGATGTAGACATTTGGCTCCATTGTTGACAGCTTTTTATGGGGCTTGGAAATTCATTTATTTCAATCATTGTTTAGCTGAGCTGCTAGGCTAAGTTCGATTGTTGAATTATTTGAACAGCAGCTGGTTTTAAATGGTTTTCTGCTTAGTTGTTTTACCTTTATTGTTTTTTTCTTGTTTTACATCTGTTTTATATTATTTATTTAAATATCATTTTTATTCCTCCAGTTATTCCTTCAACATGTCAACATGATCTTGGGTCAATTTCCTACAGTACACAAAATACAATATGTTAAATAGACCAATGGTTAAAAATAGGCCAATTAGTAAAACAAACATTAGAGCCAGAGCATGAGAACAATAAACCCAGTGCTATGCTGAAAATTTCCCTTGCATTTTACCACTCCCTCCCCTGACCATTCTCCATTAATTAATGAGTAAAAAAAATGCATTAGAAAAGTATCAAAGGGGAGAGAATGTTTCAATGAAATGCTAATGGGTGGGGTACAGGGGTTTTGATGCACTTACCTTACTTTTAACATGACCTTTTCTTTCCCTCTACAAATAATCTCTCTGGGGGTCTGCACTGTGCAGCCTTCCTGGGGTCTGGTGCTTCAATTAAAGACCAGGAGAAGACATCATGAGGTAATTCCTCCCGTGGAGATTTTTCAGATCAGGGGGTACAGGCAGCCAGGGAGGCAGCAGAGTGCTAGAAAAATGTTTACTAGAAAAATAACCTTTGTCCACTTTGCATTGATAAGGTAAGCTCAAAACCCCATGCCCACTAAAGAAATTTTCAAGTGCCCTGAGAACAATGCAGAGGAAGAAAATATGTGAGAAACTGGGAGGCAGACAGTACTAAGTAATAGCAAAGAATATTTACTAATTTACTCCAAATGCCTGGCAGAATAAAATTGTTTTTAATCTGCTGGAAGAAATCCATAAGACTTTCTGCTGTCCGAATTTCCTGGGGAAGGCCATTCTACAGAGCCAGAGTCACAACACAGAAGGCTCCTTTTTATGTCACCTTTTAGCAGGCCAAGCTCACTGATGGGACAATGAGAAACTGCCCCAAGTCACCTCCCCATTGACTTCTTTGCCTGGGACAGATAATGAAAGAAATATGTGGGTATTGTATAGGGCGGTGTTAATGTTTTTGCATTGATGTTTCAGTTGTCATGGGATGATTTACTTTTGATGTTTTCTTAAGGTATGCAAGCTGCATTTGGAGGGCTTTGACTTCAAAAGCAACATAGCAATATTTCAAATAAATACATAAATAATGGAACTCTTCCCAATGACACATTGCTATTAAATAGGATTTCAAAGAGTATCCTGTCCTATAGTTGGGTCCACTTTTAGAGTACAATCCAAAACTTAATCTCATCCATGCCAAATAGAAATGGGATACAATGTCAGAAATATACAGTCAGAAAGGAAAGGCTTCATTAGATATATTTTTGGATGTATATATCATACCACTTCAGATACTCTTTTACATAAAATGCAGTTGTCTGCAAAAGTGTTCATTTTATCAAAGACACTAGCCAATTGATACTTAATTGAGATGCAGTTTAGTAATAGATCCTTAAACTGGCTGTTAACTTTGGCTGGCCTTTGCTCAGGTGGAGATTGATCTATAAAAATAATAACCACCATTAGTAGTACTAGAGCAAGGCACCAGGGAACAAAGTCTCAATAGTCAGGACAAGAGTGGGCTAGGCACCCTTCAGAGGGGTGTGTTTGTATTTTTTTATTATCAGAAACCCTATGGTTCCCAGATGTGCTTTACATTTAGAAAGAAAGTATATACACTCAGGAACTTTTAACAGTTAAGACTAACTAATTTGAACTTAGGGGTCCTGAATATCTCTCCTTTAAGAACAAAATGTTGAAGCACATCATTAGGAAGCCTGTCACTTCCGGGAGGGGGGGGTAACCAGTGGCAGGTGCAGGGGAGGCAATTTTTGTCAAGACAACAGCAAGCTAGCATGATTTAACCCTACATTTAATCCTGCCACAATCCCAACAAAAATCACAACATGAGCTGCTGAAACTGAAAGATAGTGCCTGGCCTCAGGTCACCCGGTGAACTTCATGGCTGAGCAGGGATTTGAATGTGGTGCCCCCCAATCCTAGTGTAACCACTACAGCACACTGGTTCTTAAGGAAACATAAGGTGGTCAAGTGTAATTCCATCACATTACTTGGTTTTGGGACACTGGGATAAAAGAGTTCTTTGTAACAATGATAGAAAGTGCATCCCAGGGCACCCACACAATACACAGACTTAATTTACACCGTGGCTTATATGGAATTCTCTTCTCGTAGAAGTAGAGATAGGGGGAGAAATTTGATTCAATTTGCATTTATGCCAAATCTATGAAATTCACACTTTCTGAAACAATACGAGAACTGAAACACAACCATCCTTTGACATTTGCACTTATATTTTGCAATGCCATCATCCAACCAAACAATGCTTACAAAAATGCATATATTAGGGGGAAATATGCATAAAAATGAATATATTACTGAAAATAACACAGAGATGCATTATATTAGGAGAAATTGCTGCTTGCAAAAATGGTACCTAGTCAAAACGTCATACAAAAATGTGTTAATTAGGAGATTGCTCTATGTCTGTGATGTGCTTCATAATCGTAGGCTAATAAGTAGGACAGTACTTTTGGGATTTAGACAGAGGGTGGCAAGTTATGCATTGCCAAACTAAAGGATTTGCAACACCAAAAAAGAGAGTGCCAATCTGCATACAATTTGCAGATAGTAATTTCGGTTTGGCGGCCGCCATGGTAAGAGGTGATTCAGCTCTTCTCCTTTCTTTCTTATCTCTCCACTAATTACATGGCCACTAACCTCTGGTTTTATGTAAAACATAACATAGTCTTTTGGCCGTTTCAACTCTGCTATCTCTGCTAAGGAGATAAGAAGCTGGTGTTCTGCTGCTCTGCTTGTTTTGTATTTGCCTCGAACTTCTACTTGTTTGGGCTACACTCCTTTGTGATATTTCTCCTCCCCTGAACTCTGTATCTGCTTGGGGTCTGGAAACACGTTTATCAGGCAGCCTTGAAAGTGATCTCTGACTCTCAGCGTTACGTTCTCATTACTCAGAGGCTGGAGGTGCACAGCACCAATGATATACACAAGGCAGAAATGCAGAGAATTGGGTATATCCCCAGGGGCAGAGCAGCTGCCAAATGGTCAACAACCTAAAATCACTCAATATTTCCCCCCTAAGCCTGGAAGCTCTGGAAGCTCTGACACTGCCCTTTTACCTCCAGATGCTCAGAAGGCTCCAAACTACAATGAATACTCACGTGAATGGTCCTTGGATTTTCAACTACCCATGCAAATAGCAAGGGAAATTTCTCAATCCAAAAGCTTGCCTGAGGAACTGTTTGATGCTGGCTATAACTGCTCTCTCAGCCTCCTTGATGGCAGTATTCCCAACGAACTGCTCACTTTAGACTCACTGCATGAGCCGCAGGAGCCCTCAGATCCCCCATTGTCCAACCACTCCAAGCATGAGCAGTTCCCCTATTCGGACCCCTCGAACCTTAAGCCCCCTTTGTTGAGCAGTGGAGAACCTGTGATGGAAGAACTGTGCCTGATAAAAGCATACCTTGCCGAAACAAACAACCTACTAACCACCTTGGTCCAGGCTATGGGTTCGATCCTTGAAAATAAATCTAGTAACACAGGCTCGTCTCCTAGCTCACCTAATAACTCTTGCCGCCCAAAGATGGTTTTGAGGAGGAAATCTAAGAGACCTTCTCCTCATGAACGCCCATTACTAGGGGCCAAAAAGTCAAAGAACATCAAAAATGCAAAATCAGCTAGAGATAGGAAAATGAACTTTAAACCGCTATTTAGATTATTGGACTCTCCACCAACCCCTTCTCCAGCCACCCAGCCTCATGCTGTTGTCAGGAGTAAGAAAGCCGCATTGTGTAAAGATCTTCAAGAGGACGTCGGCAAGTCTGGTCCCCAGGTCCTGAGAACATTGTCTATCCCCGCGGAGAAAGATCCAGACACGTATCATTCTCCCATAAAGCTGCCCCCCAAGTTTGAGGGGTTTAAGTCGGGCCTCTTTCAATAAGACAGGAACTTTCATCTATCTCCTGAACAAAGCAATGCTGCCCCGGGGATAAACCTTTCTCTCCTCCCGACACGCCGGGAAACCTCTTCTCCTTCATCTACAGCAGCAAGTATCTCCGAATCCACTTGTTGGAATCTAAAATTAGAACCTGAAAAGCTCGCGATCACATGCTATCTGAGGATCTCAGGTAGATGGCCCTCTTTCCCGAGCATTCCATTTCTGGACTCCTGCTTTAGTCGGAATCTCTCTGCAACGCATCGCATGAGCTATATTAAGCAAATGGTGAATCTGTCATCCAATACATCCCGTTGGCGACTGATTGTCTCTTTCCATTCCGTGAACATTGCCTCCCAGATTTATAACGTGAAGAAGAAGTTGAAGAATTCTGGCATATGGGTTCAACATTATTTCATCAATGTTTCTGCCCCCTCGCCACTTCTCAATTCAGCCTCCTCCATCAATTGCAGATCTAATACTGTTCTACGGATGGAAAGGAAGAAGAACCGGGCGGATCCAGAGGATCGGACTCCAGCTGAACTTTCACTTATTACTGATGCCTCTACTTCAACTAATCTTGCAGAGAGCCGGATGGCCAGAAACTGTGATGTCAGTCCTCCTCTTAGTAACTTTGTGGACCAGTATAATGAGGAAGAGAAAATGATTATCAACTCCTTCGACACGCTATCCCCCCAGCACCAAATTGATGTCCTGCTTAGTCTTGATCAGCTTAAGGTCCATCTGTTAAATATTTTCAAACAGGGGAGTGCATAGATGGTCTGTAGTACAGAAGAGGCTGATTCAGTCTCAAAGTCTCCACTGGACAGTGGCAGCCTCGTCCTTGGAGAGAGCATTGAACAGACTGGGAAATGCTCCCTCACTCCTTTTAACAGGGTAAACACCGTAAGGTCTGTAGAGGCTAGCTCGACTGGGAAGGCTCTACTTCGCTCTGATATCCAAGATAATCTGATTAACCCTTCTTTTCCCAGCTGTTCATCTGCTGCGCTTTCACCTTCAGCCCACTCCCTCATCAATGTTCCCATCTGACTTTCCCCTGGCCCCTTCCCCGAATCACCCACGAATTTTCCTTTTACCCATCCTCCCCCATCTGGGGCCAGTCATGTTGACCTTAGGGATCAAATTACCTTTTTATCATGGAACATTGCTGGGTGGGCTGTAAAGCAGAAATCCCCAGATCTGGTCTCCTATCTCTCCAATTTTGACGTAATCCTTTTACAGGAAACCTGGTTTACGAACTCAATTTATCTCAATGATTTTTTAACCATTGATTTACCAGCTGTACCCCCCTTGAGTAAGGGCAGACCTAAGGCTGGACTGGCCATTCTTCTTTCAACCTCTCTGTCTGTTAAATCAACAAAACTTCCACCATGCGGCTCATTGGCTTTGGCTGTTTTACTGGAACTTAGTGCTGCGTTTCTCCTATTGATTAATGTTTATATCCCTCCTTTTTCGGTTAGGGCAGATATTAAACAAGTGTGGGAAGCTTTGGAAAGCTATATTCTAGACTTAGAATCCCTTTACCCCCGAGTCCCCCTGATTATTATGGGGGATTTTAATGCTAGGATTGGCCCTAATAACTCCACTCTCTTTTCTTCCAATCTTTGGGATGCTACAGACCTTAACAATTTAATTTTCACTTACGAAAGATCATCTAAAGATCAGAAGGTGAATTTTGGAGGGATCTGCCTAGCCCTTTTGGCCGGCTGCTATAATCTGACGATTCTGAATGGCTGCCATCTGATTGATAACCGAGTGGAATACACCTATCTTTCGGGTCGGGGCAGCAGTATGGTAGATTATGTTCTGACTTCTCCCTAATTACTTAGGTGGATTTCTAATTTTACAGTGGGAAACAGATTGGATAGTGACCATCTCCCTCTAACCTTTACACTTTCAGTGTTTGAGAGTGGTCACTTGATGCCAACAAACATCTACCCATATAACTCTCTCTCCCCCGATACAAGAGAATTAAATGGTCATCGGACATCTCGGATAAGATAGCCTCCTTTTTAGCTTCCCCATTGGGTCAAGCCCTTAAAGGACGCATCCTAGATGTCCAAACCTGCTTTGAAGGCTATTCCACTCTGACTCTTGCTTTGGAGTCTTTCCTCAAACCTAATCCTCCCCACCATAAGACCCGTACGCTTCACCATCATGCCCACTGTTTTGATAATACCTGCATGGAAGCAAAGAGAAATCTGAGAAGGATTTACCGTAATTATAGGACCAATAATCTTAACCAACTACCGCCGGAATATTATTCCGCAAAATGCTCCTATAAACTTCTCTTAGCCTCCAAAAAAAGGCAGGCCATACAAGAAGGTTGGAAGGTGCTAATTAATGCATCCAAACTGAATGATTCCAAAATGTTCTGGGCTCTTGTCACTGATGCCCTGTCGTCCGCAAACCCCATTGCCTGTAATATCCCTTCCCATGTTTGGGAACATCATTTTTCGGCCCTCTTTAAGGAATCTCCTTCTTTTTCTTCAGTTTGGCCAGATACAATCAATTCTGTGGATCTTCCAACATGGCCGCCGGTCTCTCAAAGCGAGATTATATTCCTCATCAAACGTTTGAAGGCCGGCAAAGCCCCCGGCCCAGATGCTATCCCCCCTGACTTGCTAAAATCCCATCAGGACTGGTGGGCCCCTCTATTAGCTAACCTTTTTACCATGATTGATAACTCTGGACGTATTCCTGACTCTTGGCTTGATGCCATAGTGATCCCTATTTACAAAAAGGGGGCTTGAGATGATCCCCAACATTTTAGACCTATTAGCTTGCTCTCTACAGTTGGGAAATTATACGCAGGTCATCTTAATGATTTATTTATTTATATTATTTTATTTTATTTATTAGATTTTTATACCGCCCGACTAGCATAGCGCTCTGGGCGGTGTACAGCAAAAATACAGATACATACAATAAAAACCCATCATAATACAACAAGAACACATATAACAGAATGAAAAATCTAAAATCAGTTATAGCAAATTTAAAACTAAATTAACATTAAAGTTAGATTAAAATGCCTTAGAAAAGAGGAAGGTTTTAACTTGGCGCCGAAAAGATAACAAAGTCGGCACCAAGCGCACCTCATCGGGGAGACTATTCCACAGTTCAGGGGCCACCACCGAGAAGGCCCTAGTTCTTGTTACCACCCTCTGAGCCTCTCTCTGAGTCGGAACTCGGAGGAGGGCCTTCGATGTAGAGCACAGTGTACGGGCAGGTTCATATCGGGAGAGGCTTTCCAGCAGATATTGTGGTCCCGTGCCATGTAAGGCTTTATAAGTCAAAACCAACACTTTGAATCTGGCCTGAAAGCATATTGGCAGCCAGGGCAAGCGAGCCAGAACAGGTGTTATGTGTTCAGACTGCTTGGTCTTCGTTATCAGTCTGGCCGCCGCATTTTCCACTTGGATTGAGGAGGAAAATATTTTGGGCCCGGAGCAGGCAGGCTTTAGAAAATATAGATCCACACTTGACCATTGCTTCCTGCTAAACCACCTGGCGGAAAAATACTCTGGCTCTCTTGGAAATGGCCTGTACGTGGCCTTTATCAATCTGAAATCTGCTTTCGATTCCATCCCCAGAGACAGACTCTGGACAAAGCTTTTTCACTCTAGCATTAACAAAAGGCTTCTTTTCCTCATCTACCAACTCTACCAACCCTCTACCTTTAGGGTCAGATGTGGCATAGATGGCTCTTTAAACCATCCTATTTCTGTTGCCAGGGGAGTGAGACAAAGGTGTATATTAGCTCCCACCCTATTTAATCTTTATCTTAATGATTTGAGTCAAATCTGTCACTCCCCTGTCTTCATCCTCCCAAAATAGCTGATCATGCCTGCCCTCTTTTGCTGTACGCTGATGATACGGTCCTACTGTCTCTATCGAGAATAGGCCTGAAGAGATTATTCCGTGCATACATAGCCTATTGTGCAGATAACATGCTATGCATTAATTTCACTAAGACCAAACTACTAGCCTTCTCTTCTCACTCTCCTACGTCCGATTGGGTAATTAGTGGCCAGCGGATCTCCCAAGTTAAACAATATAAGTATATGGGGATCATATTCCACTCCTCTCTATCATGGTCATTCCATATCCGTACAGCTGTGGCTTCCGCTAAGACCATGTCTAAGGCTCTCTTCCGTTTTTTTCCCCCAAAGGTGGGCAATACATTCCTGCTGCCACCAGAGTCTTTCTTGCCAAAATTGCTGCACAACTTCTCTATGGTGCCCCAATTTGGATAAAGGACTTTGGCCCCAAAATCGAAGCTGTTCTCTCCAGCTTTCTTCGCCTAATTTTTGGAGTCCCCCATTGTGTTATAAATGCAGTACTACAGCTGGAAGCTGGTCTTCCATCCTTAGACTGCCTTTCTTGGACTCGAACTTTATGTTTTTGGTTCAAGGTGGCTCAAGCAACCCCCTCCTTTGGCTATCTCAATGCCATTCAGAAAGACTGTTTCGTCAGTTCATGGGCTAAAGCCATTCAGCATAAATTATCCTGTCTCGGTCTTTCTTCGGACTTCTTAGCCTTATTTGACTACTGTTCAGCCAAAAGGATCATTGTTAATCGCATAAAGGACATTGACCTCCAACAAGATGTAGCAAATGCCGCCAAAATATGTTCTCCACTTCATTTAGGCCTAAAGTTTCATTCCCCCTTCCCAGCTCACTACTTGGAGTTTTTAGATTTCCCATGCTATAGATTGGTTTTTACTAGGGCCAGATTTAATTGCCTAGCATCCGCCCTTCTTGACGGCCGCTATCGCGGGGTACCCTGCGATAACCGATTCTGCCCCTGCCATCAGAAGGACATCGAATCTGTGTTTCATGTTTTTTTTATTTGCCCATTTTATTCTAATGAACGTACCAGGTTCTTAAACCCTATGGTTGAGAAACTGCCGGGAAGTTCAACAGCCGAGAAGCTGAAACTTCTCCTTTCAGGCACAGACAAGCTTTTAACTATTGCGGTGGCCAAATTCCTCCATGCAGCCCAACTTATACGTAAAAACCAAGTCCCATAAGTTCAGGTTGGCGCCCCCATTTTTATTTTTATTTTTATTTCTGTATCTTGATTGACATTGTTTATTTTAATTTTGTATTGTATACCGGGTCTGTGACTGTACAATAATAAATGAATGAAGCACATCATTAGGAAGCCTGTCACTTCCGGGAGGGGGGGGGTAACCAGTGGCAGGTGCAGGGGAGGCAATTTTTGTCAAGACAACAGCAAGCTAGCATGATTTAACCCTACATTTAATCCTGCCACAATCCCAACAAAAATCACAACATGAGCTGCTGAAACTGAAAGATAGTGCCTGGCCTCAGGTCACCCGGTGAACTTCATGGCTGAGCAGGGATTTGAATGTGGTGCCCCCCAATCCTAGTGTAACCACTACAGCACACTGGTTCTTAAGGAAACATAAGGTGGTCAAGTGTAATTCCATCACATTACTTGGTTTTGGGACACTGGGATAAAGGAGTTCTTTGTAACAATGATAGAAAGTGCATCCCAGGGCACCCACACAATACACAGACTTAATTTACGCCGTGGCTTATATGGAATTCTCTTCTCGTAGAAGTAGAGATAGGGGGAGAAATTTGATTCAATTTGCATTTACGCCAAATCTATGAAATTCACACTTTCTGAAACAATACGAGAACTGAAACACAACCATCCTTTGACATTTGCACTTATATTTTGCAATGCCATCATCCAACCAAACAATGCTTACAAAAATGCATATATTAGGGGGAAATATGCATAAAAATGAATATATTACTGAAAATAACACAGAGATGCATTATATTAGGAGAAATTGCTGCTTGCAAAAATGGTACCTAGTCAAAACGTCATACAAAAATGTGTTAATTAGGAGATTGCTCTATGTCTGTGATGTGCTTCATAATCGTAGGCTAATAAGTAGGACAGTACTTTTGGGATTTAGACAGAGGGTGGCAAGTTATGCATTGCCAAACTAAAGGATTTGCAACACCAAAAAAGAGAGTGCCAATCTGCATACAATTTGCAGATAGTAATTTAGATATACAGGTGCAAATTCAGACATAATTACTATAATTGCCACCCTGCGTTCCTACTGGGTGGAAGGGTGGGATATAAATCAAATAATAAATATATAAATAAAATAATTTAAGTAAAAATGCAATGACCACACCATATTGGGCAGCACACCAGGTGACTTATGTACCTGCCCAGTCTACTTACTAGGAGCTACTAACTGTTGATAGGCAAGGCTCCTGCTTTCACTTTTTATGGTTCCTTATTGTAAAACCAGCCTTGTACTGGACAGTCCTCAAATAGAGGACATCTTCAAATGGAGGACTGTCCTCTGACAGTCTTTCCAAATAGAAGACGCCCTCTGTAAATAAAGACAGATGGGTACCCTATTTAGACACCAGCATTCTAGATACTCTTTGCATCTGTACTTGCTACATGTTCTTTTTTGCACTGCAGGTCGATTTTTCCTTTACTTTGTGTATTCTGGTACATATGTCTGAGCAAAATTTATTTATTTATTTATTTCATTTCATTTCTAGACCGCCCATAGCTAGTAGCTCTCTGGGCGGTGTACAAAACTGGATTAAAATACAATAATATAATAAAATCAATAACACATAGCAGCAAGTTAACTAACAAAAATTAAACGTAAAAACATTAAAATGCCTGGGAGTATAGCCAGGTCTTAACCTGGCGCCTAAAAGAAAGTACCGTAGGCACCAGGCGTATCTCCTCAGGTAAGCTGTTCCAGAGTTTGGGGGCCACCACAGAAAAGGCCCTAGATCTAACAACATTCCTCCGGGCTTCCTGATGAGTTGGTACCCGGAGGAGGGCCTTAGATACTGAACGAAGTGAACGGGTAGGTTCATAGCGGGAGAGGCTTTCCACAAGGTATTGCGGTCCCACACCGTATAAGGCTTTATAGGTCAAAACCAGCACCTTGAATCTAGCTCGCAAACAGATGGGTAGCCAGTGCAAGCGGGCCAGGACAGGTGTTATATGCGCAGACCGATAGGTCCTCGTCAACAACCTGGCTGCCGCATTTTGCACTAGCTGGAGTTTCCGAACAGTCTTCAAGGGCAGCCCTACGTAGAGCGCATTACAGTAGTCCAATCTAGAAGTTACCAGAGCGTGAACAACTGAGGCGAGATCGTCACTGTCCAGATAGGGGCGTAGTTGGGCTACTAGGCGAAGATGGTAAAACGCATTCCGTGCCACCGAGGCCACTTGAGCCTCAAGCGACAAGGAAGGGTCAAAAAGAACCCCCAAACTACGAACCTGTTCCTTCAAGGGGAGTGTAACCCCATCTAGAACAGGATGAACATCCACTATCTGGGCAGGTAAAGGGCTCACCAACAGTGTCTCGGTCTTGTCTGGATTGAGTTTCAGTTTATTAGCTCTCATCCAGTCCATTATCGCGGTCAAGCAACGGTTCAGCACATCAACAGCCTCACCTGAAGAAGGTGAAAACGAGAAGTAGAGCTGCGTGTCATCAGCGTACTGATGACAACGCACTCCAAAACTCCTGATGACCGCACCCAGAGGCTGCATGTAGATGTTGAAAAGCATGGGGGACAGAACCGACCCCTGAGGGACTCCACAATGGAGAGTCCAGGGTGTCGAGCAATGTTCCCCAAGCACTACCTACTGGCGACGATCTGCCAAGTAGGAGCAGAGCCACTGCCAAGCAGTGCCCCCAACTCCCAACTCCGCGAGCCTCCCCAGAAGGATACCATGGTCGATGGTATCAAACGCCGCTGAGAGATCAAGGAGAATCAACAGAGTCACACTCCCCCTGTCCCTCTCCTGACAAAGGTCATCATACAGGGCGACCAAGGCTGTTTCAGTGCCAAAACCAGACCTAAAACCGGATTGAAACGGATCCAGATAATCGGTTTCATCCAAAAGCGCCTGGAGCTGGCCGGCGACCACCCGCTCCAAGACCTTGCCCAAAAAAGGGACATTCGCCACCGGTCTATAGTTGTTCAAAACATCTGGGTCCAAAGAAGTTTTCTTTAAAAGCGGTCTTACTACTGCCTCCTTGAGACTGCCAGGGACTACTCCCTCTCTCAAGGAGGTGTTTATCACCCCTTTGGCCCAGCCGGTGGTCACAGCCCTGCCGGCCTTCACCAGCCAAGATGGGCAAGGGTCCAGAGCAGACGTGGTCACCCGCACCATTCCAAGCACCTTGTCCACTTCCTCGAGCTGCACCAACTGAAATTCATCCAACAATGAAGGACAAGACGGTGTTCTGGACACTTCAATGGAATCAACTGTCATAACATCAGAGTCTAAGTCCCGACGGATGCATGCAATCTTGTCCTGGAAGTGCTCCGCAAATTCGTTGCAGCGGGCTTCCAATGTTTCCTTGGTATCATGAGGGCCAGAATGTAAAAGCCCTCATACCACCCTAAAAAGCTCCGCTGGGCGGCAAAGGGATGATCTGATGGTGGCAGTAAAATAAGACTTTTTTGCCGCCCTATCCGCTTTTACATACAACTTAGTGGAAGCACTTACCAAAGAATGATTACATCCGTCAGGAGTTCACCTCCACCTGCACTCTAGCCTCCTTCTCTCTTGCTTCATCACTCTCAGCTCCGGGATATACCACGGTGCTGTATGAACATAAGAACATAAGAAGAGCCTGCTGGATCAGGCCAGTGGCCCATCTAGTCCAGCATCCTGTTCTCACAGTGGCCAACCAGGTGCCTGGGGGAAGCCCGCAAGCAGGACCCGAGTGCAAGAACACTCTCCTGAGACTTCCGGCAACTGGTTTTCAGAAGCATGCTGCCTCTGACTAGGGTGGCACAGCACAGCCATCACAGCTAGTAGCCATTGATAGCCCTGTCCTCCATGAATTTGTCTAATCTTCTTTTAAAGCCATCCAAGCTGGTGGCCATTACTGCATCTTGTGGGAGCAAATTCCATAGTTTAACTATGCGTTGAGTAAAGAAGTACTTCCTTTTGTCTGTCCTGAATCTTCCAACATTCAGCTTCTTTGAATGTCCACGAGTTCTAGTATTATGAGAGAGGGAGAAGAACTTTTCTCTATCCACTTTCTCAATGCCATGCATAATTTGATACACTTCTATCATGTCTCCTCTGACCCGCCTTTTCTCTAAACTAAAAAGCCCCAAATGCTGCAACCTTTCCTCGTAAGGGAGTCGCTCCATCCCCTTGATCATTCTGGTTGCCCTCTTCTGAACCTTTTCCAACTCTAGAATATCCTTTTTGAGATGAGGCGACCAGAACTGTACACAGTATTCCAAATGTGGCCGCACCATAGATTTATACAACGGCATGATGATATCGGCTGTTTTATTTTCAATACCTTTCCTAATTATCGCTAGCATGGAATTTGCCTTTTTCACAGCTGCCGCACACTGGGTTGACATTTTCATCGTGCTGTCCACTACAACCCCGAGGTCTCTCTCCTGGTCGGTCACCGCCAGTTCAGACCCCATGAGCGTATATGTGAAATTAAGATTTTTTGCTCCAATATGCATAATTTTACACTTGTTTATATTGAATTGCATTTGCCATTTTTCTGCCCATTCACTCAGTTTGGAGAGGTCTTTTTGGAGCTCTTCGCAATCCCTTTTTGTTTTAACAACCCTGAACAATTTAGTGTCATCAGCAAACTTGGCCACTTCACTGCTCACTCCTAATTCTAGGTCATTAATGAACAAGTTGAAAAGTACAGGTCCCAATACCGATCCTTGAGGGACTCCACTTTCTACAGCCCTCCATTGGGAGAACTGTCCATTTATTCCTACTCTCTGCTTTCTGCTTCTTAACCAATTCCTTATCCACAAGAGGACCTCTCCTCTTATTCCATGACTGCTAAGCTTCCTCAGAAGCCTTTGGTGAGGTACCTTGTCAAACGCTTTTTGAAAGTCTAAGTACACTATGTCCACTGGATCACCTCTATCTATATGCTTGTTGACACTCTCAAAGAATTCTAATAGGTTACTGAGACAGGACTTTCCCTTGCAGAAGCCATGCTGGCTCTGCTTCAGCAAGGCTTGTTCTTCTATGTGCTTAGTTAATCTAGCTTTAATCATACTTTCTACCAGTGTTCCAGGGACAGAAGTTAAGCTAACTGGCCTGTAATTTCCGGGATCCCCTCTGGATCCCTTTTTGAAGATTGGCGTTACATTTGCCACTTTCCAGTCCTCAGGCACGGAGGAGGACCCAAGGGACAAGTTACATATTTTAGTTAGCAGATCAGCAATTTCACATTTGAGTTCTTTGAGAACTCTCGGGTGGATGCCATCCGGGCCCGGTGATTTGTCAGTTTTTATATTGTCCATTAAGCCTAGAACTTCCTCTCTCGTTACCACTATTTGTCTCAGTTCCTCAGAATCCCTTCCTGCAAATGTTAGTTCAGGTTCAGGGATCTGCCCTATATCTTCCACTGTGAAGACAGATGCAAAGAATTCATTTAGCTTCTCTGCAATCTCCTTATCGTTCTTTAGTACACCTTTGACTCCCTTATCATCCAAGGGTCCAATCGTCTCCCTAGATGGTCTCCTGCTTTGAATGTATTTATAGAATTTTTTGTTGTTGGTTTTTATGTTCTTAGCAATGTGCTCCTCAAATTCTTTTTTAGCATCCCTTATTGTCTTCTTGCATTTCTTTTGCCAGAGTTTGTGTTCTTTTTTATTTTCTTCATTCGGACAAGACTTCCATTTTTTGAAGGAAGACTTTTTGCCTCTAAGAGCTTCCTTGACTTTGCTTGTTAACCATGCTGGCATCTTCTTGGCCCTGGCGGTACCTTTTCTGATCTGCGGTATGCACTCCAGTTGAGCTTCTAATATAGTGTTTTTAAACAACTTCCAAGCATTTTCGAGTGATGTGACCCTCTGGACTTTGTTTTTCAGCTTTCTTTTTACCAATCCCCTCATTTTTGTGAAGTTTCCTCTTTTGAAGTCAAATGTGACCGTGTTGGATTTTCTTGGCAATTGGCCAGTTACATGTATGTTTAATTTAATAGCACTGTGGTCACTGCTCCCAATCGGTTCAACAACACTTACATCTCGCACCAGGTCCCGGTCCCCACTGAGGATTAAGTCCAGGGTTGCCGTCCCTCTGGTCGGTTCCATGACCAACTGGTCTAGGGAATAGTCATTTAGAATATCTAGAAACTTTGCTTCTTTGTCATGACTGGAACACATATGCAGCCAGTCTATGTCCGGGTAGTTGAAGTCACCCATTACTACCACATTTCCTAGTTTGGATGCTTCCTCAAATTCATATCTCATCTCCAGGTCTCCCTGAGCATTTTGATCAGGGGGACGATAGATCGTTCCCAGTATTAAGTCCCTCCTGGGGCATGGTATCACCACCCACAACGATTCTGTGGAGGAGTCTGCCTCTTTTGGGGTTTCGAGCTTGCTGGATTCAATGCCTTCTTTCACGTATAGAGCGACTCCGCCACCAATACGTCCTTCCCTGTCCTTCCGATATAGTTTATATCCAGGGATAACCGTATCCCACTGGTTTTCTCCATTCCACCAGGTCTCCGTTATGCTCACTATATCAATGCTCTCCTCTAAGACCAAGCACTCCAGTTCTCCCATCTTGGTTCGCAGGCTCCTAGCATTAGCGTACAGGCACTTGTAAGCAGTGTCTCTCTTCAAGTGTCTTTGGCACTTGTGGTTAGGCCTGTGGTAATTTTGCTCTTCTGAATTTATATCCTGTGCCCCTGCTCTCACAATGCCTACTTCTAGGCCTACCCCTTTTAAAATTTCATCATTTCTTTGGTTTTTATCCCAGGGGGAGGTTTATTCCGAACCGGACCTTTCTCAGCTCCTGTCGGGTTTCCCCCCTCAGTCAGTTTAAAGCTGCTCTGCCACCTTTTTAATTTTAAGTGCCAGCAGTCTGGTTCCATTCTGGTTCAAGTGGAGCCCGTCCCTTTTGTACAGGCCCGGCTTGTCCCAAAATGTTCCCCAGTGCCTAACAAATCCAAACCCTTCCACCCGACACCATCGTCTCATCCACGCATTGAGACTGCAAAGCTGGGCCTGTCTGGCTGGTCCTGCGAGTGGAACCGGTAGCATTTCAGAGAAAGCCACCTTGGAGGTCCTGGCTTTCAGCATCCTACCTAGCAACCTAAATTTTGCTTCCAGGACCTCACGGCTGCATTTCCCCATGTCGTTGGTGCCAACGTGCACCACGACCACTGACTCCTTCCCAGCACTGTCTACCAAACTATCTAAATGATGGGCGATATCCGCAACCTTCGCACCAGGTAGGCAAAACACCTTGTGGTCTACACGCCCATCACACACCCCACTGTCTATGTTCCTAATGATCGAATCACCCACTACAAGGATCCCTCCACCCCCTGGAGATATATCCTCGGCACGAGAGGATAGCTGCTCATCCCCCAAGGAATGGGTCCCTTCTAAGGGATCGTTTCCCTCTTCCTCAGCTGGATGCTCTCCTTCCCCGAGACCATCGTTGTCCATGATAGCAGGAGAGCTATCATCGTTGGAGTGGGACACAGCTATAACGTCCCTGAAGGCCTCCTCCACACACCTCTCTGCCTCTCTCAGCTTTTCCAGGTCCACCACCTTGGCCTCAAGGAAATGAAGTCGTTCCCGGAGAGCCAGGAGCTCATTGCACCGAGAGCACACCCACGACTTCTGTCCAACAGGCAGATAGTCGTACATGCTGCAGGCGGTGCAAAACACTGGAAAGCCCCCACACCCCTGCTGGCTTCTTACCTGCATAGTTTTGTTTAAGGTTTATTATGTCAATGGGTTGGAGACTGCAGTTTAGTTGAGGTCAGGGAACAGACGGGCAGAGTGGGGGGCCCTGGCCTCCTCGCCCTGCTGCCGAACTCGCTCTGCTGCTTAACTCGCCTTGACGCTTCGTCAGCTGGGGCTCCCTCTAGCTCGTGGAGCAGAGCTCTGCACCGAAGGGGGCCCGCGGGAGCGATCATGTCAATGGCCCGGGTCATCTCCGTATTCCAGAGATCGACCATGGCCTCGACAGGAGCGCCAGTGCTATCAGCCGGAAAAACTCCCAGAGCGTTCTGGAAAACAACAGGATCCATAAGCCTCCGGGAGCGGACCAACTTAATAGGTCCCCCACCTCTGCAGAGGGAAAGGGCTGTCGTGAGTCTAAAGCTCAGCAAGCGGTGATCTGTCCTTGACAACGAAGTAGATGAAAAATACCCCACCCTCAGATCACCATCTGCATGACCGGTGGCGAAGATCAAATCAAGAGTATGTCCTGATACATGCGTCGGGCCAGAAGCAATTTGAGACAGCCCCATGGTTGTCATGGCAGCCATGAAGCCCTGAGCCGCTCCAGACAAGACAGCCTCGGCATGAATGTTGATATCCCCCAGTACCACAAGTCTGGGGGACCTCAACAATACCTCCGAGACTATCTCCGTCAGCTCAGCTAGGGAAGCCGTTGAGCAGCAAGGTGGTCGGTACACCAACAGTATTCCCAGTCTGTCTCCTTGGCCCAGCACAAGATGAAAACACTCCAAACCAGTCACCACCTGGACAGGGTGCTTGGTGAGAGAGAAAGAACTCCTATCGACCACAGCAACCCCACCTTCCCGGCCCTCAGATCTACCACAGTGCTGCACCGAATACCCAGGTGGGCACAGCTGGGAAAGAGCAACTCCTCCCTGCTCACCCACCCAGGTCTCGGTAATACACGCAAGATCAGCGTCCTTCTCCACAATCAAATCGTGGATAAGGGGGTTTTTATTAAGGGCCGACCTGGCATTTAAAAGCAGCACCTGGAGATCTGAGAGCTGACTGACTGCACAACCAGCAATCCTGCGGATATGAGGAGAACTGGAACAAGGCACAGACACAACTTGTCTGGGACGAGTTCCCCTTACCTGGCACGTTCTCCTCCCAACACCATACCTCCCATTACCCATCACTACGTTGATTGGGGCCCCCGAAAATCCCCTTGCAAAACCCAAGGTATGTTCTCCCAGGCACATCCTAAAATAAATCTAGCACAATAAAACACTTAAAAACAACACAGACACAAACAGACATACACATCCACTCAATCTCATTCACACCACCACAGACAGACAGTAAACAGACAATTTAAAATACAGCCGACAACGACGACAGCCAGCAGTTAAAAACCCTTTTCCATAACAAGCCTCATCTACAGGGAATATAGCAACAGTACTTTGGAAAAATCCGTCGCAGCGTTCTCCTGCCTCCGCTGCCAGCCGGGCCACGACGACAACCTGGCCTCCTCCTGCGGTGCTCTCACCATTGCCGGGCCAGGATGTCCCCAACACAGCCCCACACTCAACCGTTCCGTGCGGCACCCTCTCGTCGTCGCCACTCCATGCCAAGCCGTCCCGGACCGCGCCCAGAGCCCAGCCAGCCTCGCCAGCGCTCTCACCACCGATGGGCCGCCACAAGGCCCCTGGGCGTCCACCCGGGCCTCCGCGCCGCTCTCGACACCCCAGCCGCCTCGCTCCTCCAGCGCCGCTCCACATGGCGTCCCAGCCGAGTCTCTCTCCGCCTCCCGCACTGCTCCACACGATGTCCTCACGTCGTGAGCCCAGACCTTCTCCGCGATGCTCTCGCTATCACAGGGTCCGGCACACCACGACGCCCCAAGCTCCGCGTGCAACGCACCGAGCTCAGCCGGTTCGTCGGCGCTCTCACCGCCGATGGCAGGCTGGTGCTCCCGCAGCCTACGACCAGCAGGCCCAGCCGCCACGACAGTATTCCAACGGCCCGTGGCGGTGGGGGGGGTCGACAAGAACACACGGGTTGAGAGCAGCACCAGCCGCAACAACGGACGATGGCACAGTCCGCAGCGGCAGGCAGGCAAGGCAGACAGGCAGCGAAGGGCAAGAGTCCAACCACAATGGCCGAAAAGCGGGTTGACCACAACGGCGGCGACAACAGCCTCAGGTATGCAATATCCCGTAGTAACAAACAGGCAGGCAAGCAAATGGAATGATGGTATTCAATGATATTTGATGGTATTTGATGGTATTTGATGGTATTAAAGTATATTTTAAAGATAGAACACGGAGCTCCCTGTTACGCATCCGCCTCAATCGCCATCTTGTTTTAAAATGTAGGTGTCCATCCCATCATGTAGGATATAGATTCTGGAAACACTATTTTATCTTATAGGCACCATGGGAACTTTGAAGAGTAGCTAAACCAGTAGGTCACATCATTCACCTGAGAATGGACATTGTTCCATCATCATCACTCTGAGTCTTCATAACTCCCTCTAAAATAGAATCATGGGTTTATTGGGTTGGATCTGGCAGCTTCCCGAGTCCTCCAAAAAGTGAGAGGACTCTTTAGAATAGGGAGATTAACTGGAAAGGACCAAAAATCAGTCACTCACTTTCAGTGAGTGAAGCGCCCATTCCTTGAAGGTGCCCCTACTCAATTTTTGGCAATTCCCTCATTCTCCCTCAACCCCATACAGCACAAACCAGTCCATACAGAAGGTGCATTACTCAAGGGCAAAGTTCTTTCCAGATTTGGATACAATAACAACACAGATGGAGCAAAAAGTCACAGGTTGATTAACTACTAAGAAAGTATATGAATACAGAAAGCAAGGTCATCTCACTTTCCACTATCAGGGGACCCTCCAGAATGACAGCGACCAAACCTGTCTAGGAGCACACCATCTTAGATCTATGCCGAGTGCCACATGGGATGGTTTTGAAGGGTTTTTTATACTCTTAGATGCTAATGAGCTACACCTGCTATTTTGATTATTATGACCATGGAAAATAGCGAAGATCTGTAGATAACTAGTGATTCTGTCCACTTTCAAACAGCAGGTGCAGAGCATGAGATGAGCTTACCTTTGAAAGAGTCAAGTGGTCAACATCAAAGGGAGACACTCCCTAGTTGCTTACTTCTCCCAGCTCTCACACTGCTGTAGTAATAACATGGCTGATAAGACAGCTGCTATCCAACAGTTTCTCACGCTGAGTGCTGAGTTTGCAGCTTACAATGTAGCACTGTGAAGAGCTGCAGGAAAGCTAATTTAGCTCCTTAAGGAAGGCATTCTACTTGCTAGCTCTGGTTAACAATATAAGCCTCATATAAGCCTCCTCCTTGTTGAGGAAGTCCTACATTGCAAGAGTTCTTTTTTCTGTCTCTATGTAATGCCTTACACAAAGTTCCTTTTACAATTTTTTGGGGTATCCCCATATATGTAGCTGTTCTGTAAGTATAGCTGCCTGCTTGCAAAAATCTCTTACATTACTACAGTTTTTATGTAGCCTCAGCATCTGTGAGTGTAGTAAACTGTATTTCATATGTGAAGGATGAAAACTGTTGAATTTCAAAAAAGAATTAACATCTATCTTTTGTCTATACAAATTGGTGTAAAGGAGCCCATTGGACATGCTGACCTCTACATCCAAGAAATTTAATCTAAATTTATAATGGCTTATATCAAATTTGATGGTGTCATGTCTGGTACTGATGTCCAGAAGGAACTCTTTATGGTATCCTTTGGACCCTTCCTTACCAAAAATATATTGTCCAGGTGTATAACATGTTATATAAATCTATAGTCTTACTATAATATGTGAGTTTGTTCAGATTTGTCCATTAATAGATTGTCAAGTTCAGGAGCAAACCTGAATCCCATTGCCATTCCTGAAGTCTGCCAAAAAATGCTTCCTAAAATTGGGGGGAAAAAATCTTCTTGAGGGTCGCCTCAGCTAAAGAACACAGAAAAGATGTTGGGGGACCACTTTCTCTTACCCTGTTGTCCAATATATGTTCAATTACCTCAATGGTTTCCTGTTGAGGAATGTTACAGTGAATTCACATCCATGGTGATCAACCAGGAGTTTTCCGTATCCACATTCAGATTATCTCAAAAAATGCACAGTGTCCTTTATATAGGATTTTATAGAATCCATGAATGGTCTGAGAAATTAATCAACATATGTAGATAATGGTTCTAAAATGGATCCACAGCCAGAAATAATAGGTCTCCCTGGTGGAGGAAAAACATTTTTATGAATTTTTGGAAGAAGGGAAAATTCTTTGCTGTGATTCCAAAAAAAAAAAATCATGTGCTGGCTTATCAATGTACCCTTCAAAAAATCCTTCATCCACTATTCTTACTGTCTCTTTTTAAATCTGGATAGTAGGATCGTTATGGTATCTCATATAGTGATTCGTATTATTCAGTTGACGGAGGGCTTCTTTAATATAGTCAGTTTCATTCATTATCGCTAAAGTCCCACCTTTGTCAGCTGGTTTGAAAATCTTTATATTTCTTAAGGTTTGTCAGTGCCACACTTCCTTCTCTGGTCATATTATACCAAGTGCACACTTCTGATTGTTCTATCTTTTTGACCTCATTAGTAACTAAATCTTCAAAAGCCTGGATTTTTTGTGGGTGGATTGAACCAGAATTTCAGTCTGAATAGCACAGATCTATTATGGAATGGTCCATTTGTCCCTTTAAAAAATCTGCAATCTTGATTTTCCTAAATTCATGGAATTGAATGAATTGTGTCTAGGTGTAGGCACAAATGACAATCCTTTCTTTGTTACTCTCACTTCACACTCACTAATTTTTCTGTTGGATAAATTCACTACTAACTGGTCTTTAAAATCTTTTTCCTGTGCATTTGTCTGTTGCTGTGGTCCTAAAACTCTCTTCCTTTCATCATAACCTGTATGTCTGTTTGGTCCCCAAAAAAGCCTGTCAAAAGGCAGACAAAAGGGTTGGGCCCAATATAGAGTAAACCTTGAGCCACTCTACATAGTGTTTGCTGGCTGACCTGTGAGAGAATTTGGAAAAGGCCCTGTAAGTAGGAATGGTGAGTGCCCGCTGGTAAGATACTTGGAGATATCATCTCATATAAAATCTGGACAATTTTGAACCAGCTAATACCTATTTTTCAGATTAGGCAAACCATAGGATAAATCCAGATCCATCAAAGGATATACACATATTCTCAGGAGTAGATAGGGTAGTAGTATAAAAACAAGTTTAAAACAGATTTAGGATCCCCCCCCCAAGTTCTGGTGGGTTTATTGATTTGTTTATTATCTTTTTGTCTCTATAAGTCATTATAAGCTTTCTTACAACAGCAAACTGCATGTAGTGACAAAATTGAATCATATATTGTATGTTTATTGCCCACTATTCAGGGTAGAAATGTGTTTGGTCCAGTAAGTATTGTATGCTACATTTGGTTTGTCACAACATTGCTGGCTACATTAGTTGACGTTATGATATATTCCATATGCGGGTCATTAACATTGAGTTTTTAGACATTTTATTTTATTTATTTATATTGTTTGAGATTAAAGTTATTTATTTTATTAACTTTGGTATCAATATTTCTTATTTCTGGATTTGTTGTTTGTTATTATATGCCTTCAAGTCAATTATGATTTATGGCGACCCTATGAATCAGCGACCTCCAATAGCATCTATCATAGACCACCCTGTTCAGATCTTGTAGGTTCAGGTCTGTGGCTTCCTTTATGGAATCAATCCATCTCTTTTTGACCTTCCTCTTTTTCTACTCCCTTCTGTTTTTCCCAGCATTGTTGTCTTTTCTAGTGAGTCATGTCTTCTCAGTGTGTGTCCAAAGTATGATAACCTCATTTTCATCATTTTAGCTTCTAGTGATAGTTCTGGTTTAATTTGTTCTAACACCCAATTATTTGTCTTTTTCACAGTCCATGGTACCCGCAAAGTTCTTCTCCAACACCACATTTCAAATGAGTTGATTTTTCTCTTATCCACTTTTTTCACCGTCCAATTTTCACATCCATACATAGAGATGGGGAATACCATGGTCTGAATGACCCTGACTTTAGTGTTCAGTGATACACCTTTGCATTTGAGGACTATTTCTAGTTCTCTCATAGCTGCCCTCCCCAGTCCTAGCCATCTTCTGATTTCTCGATTATTGTCTCCCTTTTGGTTAATGACTATGCCAAGGTATTGATAATCCTTGACAAATTCAATGTCCTTGTTGTCAACTTTAAAGTTACATAAATCTTCTGTTGTCATTACTTTAATCATCTTGATTCACCTTCACTTTCACCAGCTTTTGTGCTTTCCTCTTTAACTTTCAACAGCATTAATTTCAAATCATTACTGATTTCTGCTAGCAGTATGGTATCATCTTCATATCTTAAATTATTGACATTTCTCCCTCCAATTTTCATACCTCCTTCATCTTGGTCCAATCCCACTTTCCATATGATATGTTCTGCATATAGAATAAACAAATAGGGTGATAAAATACACCCGTCCCACACCCCTTCTGATTGGGAACCAATTGGTTTCTATAGGTTGCATATCAGGACAATCAGAAGCTGTGGCACCCCCATTTATTTTATTTTATTTTTTTTCAATTAATTTTTATTCTAATTTTCAAAACCAAAATAATACAAAAAGAAAACAACACAAATCAATAACTAATACAATACAAAAAAAATACATATATATAAAAATATTGACTTCCGATTTGTCATAGTTCAGCTATAAATCTATAATATATAATAAACCTATTTCTTAATAGATTATAAAATCACCTTCCTCCAGCGGTTATCTTAGTTGGTTTCAAATCTCATTAACATCATATCATTTTAATATTCCACAAAAAGTCAAAGAGAAGTTTCCAATCCTTGAGATATATATCAATCAATTTTTTTTCTAAATAAACATGCCAATTAATCCAGCTCATCAAATCTACTAAATCCAGTAATTTCAAAACACTATAATTCAACTATAAATCTATAATATATAACAGACCTATCTCTTAATAGATTATAAAATCACCTTCCTCCAGCAGTTATCTTAGTTGGTTTCAAATCTCATTAACATCATATCATTTTAATCTTCCACAAAAAGTCAAAGAGAAGTTTCCAATCCTTGAGATATATGTCAATCAATTTTTTTTTCTAAATAAACATGTCAATTAATCCAACTCATCAAATCTACTGAGTCCAGTAGTTTCAAATCGCTCTTCTGCATTATCCATATTGGGTCCATCTTCCATCTTTACGCACCCAAAAATCTTGCTGTCATAGTCATATAATAAAAGTCTGATAGGAATTTCCTCCATCACAGATATTTTCTTACCATCAAATCCAAACGTAACACTGAAGTATTGTTTCAAAGCCGCATCTCTGCTCCTCTTTTCCACATGATACACTAGTACATTTCTTGAAGGTTTTTCCATTGACACAAAACAGGGATTAATTCTATTAACTTTCTCCATTTCAAGTTCCATGAAATCCTTCCAGTCCAGGAATTTTTTTGAACCGATAATATCTTTATCTCCAATCTCTTCAATTCTTTCAGAGACAGCGCTGTATTCCAAACTGTAATATTTATCTCCAGGATCCGTCACAACCAGGAAATCCAAATCTTTTTTCATGTCCATATTTAAGCCAATCTCCATAGATTGAACCTTGCCTTTAATTTCTCTTTCATCCTTTTTTTGTTTTCCAGATCTATCTTTATTCTCCTTTCTCATAGAATCCTGAGTTTCTTTCAGCTCCTGTCTCATTTCATGAAATTCAGTTCTCCACACTTGTCTATTATTTCTCAGTTCTTGTTTCATTGAGTTAATCCCATCCATTATTTTCTGAAGCATGTCTAGAAATAAAGTCCCTTCTTGTACATCCATGATCTTCTTAATTGCCATTCTTAAAACCAAAAGAACAAAACTCCTTCAATTTTCAATGTCCCAAGCAAAGAGCAGTTTATTTCTTTATCCAGTTACAAAGGAGTTAATCTTTCCAACCAACTAACGTCACACGCTAGACAGTCCTTATCTCTTAAATGTCCAGAAGTGCAAAAACAGCTTTTAGTTCACAGCGTTCAAATAACTAGTAGCAGAGAGAATGAGCAGATTCGTCAACAACAACAAAAAAAAGTAGATCAGAAAAAATAGTCCCTTATATATATTACACAAAAGTCTTGTAAATCAAAAAGATTTCTTATCTCTCCCAATCAGAAAGCTCTCGTCCGTTGTAATCTTTAAAACGCAATTTTCCATGTCAGCTTTTCGCAATAAAAAAAAAAGATAAGCTATTTATATTTTCTTCCCCCTTAGTTCCGTAAATAAAGAAGGAAAGTCTTACCTCATCTAGGTTATCTTAATTGCTGTTACTTTGACAAATCTCTTTAGCTATATAGATAAGAAAATGATAAATGTAGACAGGAGGTTTGCCTGCTAGTCCGTTAAAAAAAAACGGGTCACTTATCCAGCTGAGCTAGCATAAAATCCTCGCTCTGTCTGAACTGCTGGAAGACAGACAATTCTGACGAATTCCAGGCTCCAACAATCAAAACAAAACTATGTGGCAGATCTCACGCTTCTTCCTTATCCGGAAGAAATCATCCCCAGTCAGAAAAAACCCTTCTGACTGAATTTAAAACTGGATAAATTTCATCCAAGACGGGAGCCCGTCTCAGAGGCAGCACAGGCGGAGGGATCCTCCTGGGAAGTCGGCACCCCCATTTCTTTTAAAGCATTCCATAGTTTTTCATGATCTACACAATCAAAGGCTTTGCTGTAATCTGCAAAGCGCAGGGTGATTTCCTTCTGAAATTCCTTGGTTCGTTCCACTATCCAACATATGTTTTTGATATGATCTCTGGTACCTCTTCCTTTTCTAAATCCAGCTTGGACATCTGGCATTTCTCGCTCCATATATGGTAAGAGCCTTTGTTGTAGAATCTTGAGCATTACTTTACTTGCATGGGATATTAAGACAATAGTTTGATAATTACTGCATTTCCTGGGATCCCCTTTCTTTGGAATTGGGATATATATTGAACACTTCCAGTCTGTGGGTCATCGTTTTCTTTTCCATATTTGTTGACAATTTTTATCAAAATTTGGACAGATTCAGTCTCAGTAGGTTGTAGTAACTCTATTGGCATGCCATCTGTTCCTGGTGATTTGTTTCTTCCAAGTATTTTAAGAGCAGCTTTCACCTCACATTCTAATACTTCTGGTTCTTCATCATACGGTTCCTCCATGAATAAATCTGTCATCCTTGCATCTCTTTTATAGAGTTCTTCAGTGTATTGGTTCGATCTTCCTTGTATTTGATCTTGGTCAGTCAGTGTGCTCCCCTGTTGATTATTTAACATCCCTACACTTGGTTTAAATTTACCTTTAATTTATCTAATCTTTTGAAATAGGACTCTTTTTCTACCTTTTTTGTTGTCCTCTTCTATTTCTATACAATTATTGTAATAGTTCTCTATGTCCCTATGTACTAGTTGCTGTATTGTTGCATTTAGGATTCTAATCATGTTTCTATCTCCTTTTGCTTTTGCTTTCCTTCTCTCTTTAACCATTTTAAGAGTTTCTTGAGTCATCCATTGCGTTGTTTCTCTCTTTTTAACTAGAGGTGCTGTCTTTTTGCATTCTTCTCTGATCATGTCTCTGACTTCACTCCACAGTTCTTCTGGTTCACTGTCAACTAAGTTTAAAGCCTCAAATCTGTTCCTTATTTGATCTTGATATTCTTCTGAGATGTTATTTAAATTGTATTTTGGCATTATGATTGCTGATATCACCTGATCTGATTTTTGATATTACCAGTTCATGATCTGTACCACAGTCTGCTCCTGTTCTTGTTTTTGCAGAAAGTATGGAAATTCTCCATCTTCTGCTACCAATTATATAATTAATTTGATTCCTGTTTTGACCATTTGGTGATGTCCACATATACAGTCATTTTTCGGTTGCTCCTGCTGGGAGGAGGGGTGGGATATAAATTAAATAATAAATAAATAAATATATTTGCAAGAAACAAAGTATTAGCTTCACAGAATTCAATAAGTCTTTCTCCTACTTCATTTCTATCTCCTAAGACCCATTTTCCCACAATTCCTAGTTCTTTTCTGTTCCCTGCTTTTGCATTCCAGTCCCCCATGATTATCAGAACATCTTGTTTTGGTGTGTGATCAATTTCTTCCTGTACTTCTGCGTAAAATCTTTCCAATTCCTCTTCTTCTGCGTTGGCCACTGGAGCATAGACTTGGATGATGGTTATGGCTGTGTTAATAGGTTTCCTGTTAAATTTCATTGATATCAATCGCTCAGACCTTGCGTTGTAGCTCCTAATTGCTTTTGCTACATCACTACATTGCCTTTCTCTGAGTTTGGATGCATCTTAGTCTCATGTCTCAGCTTTGACCATTCTGCCTTGGGTGCCCCTGCTAAGAGTCTGGCCTCTTGGTTTAGACTTCTGACGGCATTGGTCTCAGCTTCTTCAACACTCTCAAACTGCCTCACCATGTTAAGGTGTGCATCCTAGAGGGGGATACCTGGATACCCAAACCCAATTCTGTTTTGCTATCTATTAACCAATTATATGCCTTCTGGCCCAGAAAGGATCTCCAGGCATGAAAGGAACAATTGTGGTGCACCAACTTAAACCTCCTCTAAGTACAATGATCTTCTGGATTTATGGCATGACAGAAGAGTCCCCTGATCCTTGGGAGAGACTTTTTAGGGGGCAGCAGGGGAGATAAGGGTGCAGGAAAGTCACCTTCCACCCACCCCCTTCTGCTGGCATATCTCTGGATCTAAGCCTTCATGTATTAATATTCACTTATTGTCAGCCACAAAAAGGGATTGTCATGCATAAAGGGCTATATATATATGAAACAAACTATCATCCCATTGGTCTAAATTAACTGACACTCTTTTTATATACATGACTGTTTTAACTGTATATGTTGTGAAATTGCCTAGACATAGGAAGTAATTCATAAAGGAAAAATAAAAATATTATGCCAATAATATGACTATGCTAACATAAAGATCTTTGTGACTTCTTTGGATGTTCCTTTTTTTCTGAACATGGAATTATACTTAGCAATGAGTAACAATGTACCATTGGGTCACTGTTTTAGAAAGCACTGCAGTAGACAACTTCCTAAAACCCAACTGACCTTTACATGCTATGTCACTACTGTTGTTAATGTAGCACAGTTTGCCCTGGAAAGCCTTACTAATTATTTCAAAGGAAGACACTGGGAATCAAGGTCTAGATATGGTAATGGAACTCAGCCAGAATTGCAAGATGCATTATTGATTATGCATGCACCCAGGATCTTCCAGTCTACATTTCAGGTATTTGTACTAAGTAACCTAACAACAGCTTTGCATCTCTGCCAAATCCATTTAAGCAGAAGCTGCTTATTCCAGCCATTAAAAATTTAGGTCATAGGGTTACCAAGATGAAATGTATTTATTTAGTGCAGCCCTTTAAGGCCTCTATTAAATATGGCATTCTCACAGTAACCCCTAGATTTAACTCATTTGATAAGATCAGATCAGGACATTCTTACAGGATGATGTTTTCCCCACATATCAGTATGCTAGATAATATGAACAAAAAGAATGGGATAGCAAAAGAAATAAAGTGCTATTAGCAGCTTTTGAGCTGGGAAAAATGCCAGATTAGAGGGCACTAATGTCAATGGTTTATAAAAGAAAGAGGCCGTTACATTCATGTAAGCTATCTGTAACTTAATTTTATTAGAATTTCTTCCACTCAAGCTAAAGGATTCTCTGGCTAGGAAAGTGATGGCACTAAAAAGAATCTCTGTAGCTATTAAAAAATATCAGCAAGCTCTAGTTGCACCAGTGTTGATCCATCAGATTTTGAAACTCTTCCAAGAAATGTCACTTGTTTGGGAAGAAAGGTATTTCTAAGAAGCATCTACCTCTGCCAGTGAGTGAATGATTCTGCTGAAAAGGCTTTTCCTGTAAGATGCCACTCCTCTTCCCAAACTGCTTAGATTAATCATCACTTTGACTTCCTCAACTGGGCTTTCTTCATTCTGCCTTCCTATTATTGCCAATTATCTTTGACCACAATGCATTTTACTCAAGACAATTCACCTATGACTTTATTCTGTAAGCTAGCATAACCTGTACACAGAGCTTGGAAGTAACTAGTTACAAGTAACGAATTACTTGAAATTCATTACATTTTTGAGTAACAAGTGGGTAATTCCTTTACATTTTGATTGTAATAGAACTAGGAGTAATTTTACTACTTTTGTGAAGTAATTGTAATGTTTCCAGAATTACTTTTGGGCATTACTTGGGGGGGAGCAGGGGAAGTCTTCTGCTCCTCTGATTTGTGGATGAAAATCATGTGCCTCAAACTGGGCTTCTGTGGAGTGCCTCTCTTTCCTCGGTGGATGGGTAGGAGGTGATGAGGGAGGAGGCACAGAGTGAGATGGGGTGGAGTGGAGAGAACAATTATTTTAAAAAATGGATAGTGGTGGTGAAGAATGGAGTGGAGGGGGAAAGGATCCGAAGGTCAAGAACATGGATAAAGGAGGAGAAGGAGGCAGCAGCAGAATGGAGATAAAGAACTGTGGAGGTGAAAGATGACAGTGTGTGTGTGTGAATGGTGTGTGTGTGTGTGTGAATGGTGTGTGTGTGTGTGTGAATGGTGTGTGAATGGTGTGTGTGTGTGTGAATGGTGTGTGTGAATGGTGTGTGTGAATGGTGTGTGTGAATGGTGTGTGTGAATGGTGTGTGTGAATGGTGTGTGTGTGTGTGTGTGTGAATGGTGTGTGTGTGGGGGGGTGTGGGGGTGTGTGGGGGTGTGTGGGGGTGTGTGGGGGTGTGTGGGGGTGTGTGAGAATGGTGTGGGGGTGTGGGGGTGTGTGAGAATGGTGTGTGGGGGGTGTGTGAGAATGGTGTGTGGGGGTGTGTGTGAGAATGGTGGGTGTGGGGGTGGGGGTGTGTGTGTGAGAATGGTGGGTGTGGGTGTGGGTGTGTGAGAATGGTGGGTGTGGGTGTGTGAAAATGGTGGGTGTGGGTGTGTGAGAATGGTGGGTGTGGGTGTGGGTGTGGGTGTGTGAGAATGGTGGGTGTGGGTGTGGGTGTGGGTGTGTGAGAATGGTGGGTGTGGGTGTGGGTGTGTGAGAATGGTGTGTGTGAGAATGGTGTGTGTGGGTGTGGGTGTGGGTGTGGGTGTGTGAGAATGGTGTGTGTGGGTGTGGGTGTGGGTGTGTGAGAATGGTGTGTGTGGGTGTGGGTGTGGGTGTGTGAGAATGGTGTGTGTGAGAATGGTGTGTGAGAATGGTGGGTGTGAGAATGGTGGGTGTGAGAATGGTGGGTGTGGGTGTGGGTGTGTGAGAATGGTGTGTGTGGGTGTGGGTGTGTGTGTGTGAGAATGGTGGGTGTGGGTGTGGGTGTGGGTGTGTGAGAATGGTGGGTGTGGGTGTGGGTGTGTGAGAATGGTGGGTGTGGGTGTGGGTGTGTGAGAATGGTGGGTGTGAGAATGGTGGGTGTGGGTGTGGGTGTGGGTGTGGGTGTGGGTGTGTGAGAATGGTGTGTGTGGGTGTGGGTGTGGGTGTGTGAGAATGGTGTGTGTGGGTGTGGGTGTGGGTGTGTGAGAATGGTGTGTGTGAGAATGGTGTGTGAGAATGGTGGGTGTGAGAATGGTGGGTGTGAGAATGGTGGGTGTGGGTGTGGGTGTGTGAGAATGGTGTGTGTGTGTGTGGGTGTGGGTGTGTGAGAATGGTGGGTGTGGGTGTGGGTGTGGGTGTGTGAGAATGGTGGGTGTGGGTGTGGGTGTGTGAGAATGGTGGGTGTGGGTGTGGGTGTGTGAGAATGGTGGGTGTGAGAATGGTGTGTGTGGGTGTGGGTGTGGGTGTGGGTGTGTGAGAATGGTGGGTGTGGGTGTGGGTGTGGGTGTGTGAGAATGGTGTGTGTGAGAATGGTGTGTGTGAGAATGGTGGGTGTGGGTGTGGGTGTGTGAGAATGGTGTGTGTGGGTGTGGGTGTGGGTGTGTGAGAATGGTGGGTGTGAGAATGGTGGGTGTGAGAATGGTGGGTGTGGGTGTGGGTGTGTGAGAATGGTGTGTGTGGGTGTGGGTGTGTGAGAATGGTGTGTGTGAGAATGGTGTGTGTGAGAATGGTGTGTGTGAGAATGCTGTGTGTGTGTGTGTGTGTGTGTGTGAGAATGGTATGTGTGTGTGTGTGTGGGTGGGTGGGTGTGAGAATGGTGGGTGTGGGTGTGGGTGTGGGTGTGGGTGTGGGTGTGTGAGAATGGTGTGTGTGAGAATGGTGTGTGAGAATGGTGGGTGTGAGAATGGTGGGTGTGAGAATGGTGGGTGTGGGTGTGGGTGTGTGAGAATGGTGTGTGTGGGTGTGGGGGTGTGTGGGGGTGTGTGGGGGTGTGTGGGGGTGTGTGGGGGTGTGTGAGAATGGTGTGGGGGTGTGGGGGTGTGTGAGAATGGTGTGTGGGGGGTGTGTGAGAATGGTGTGTGGGGGTGTGTGTGAGAATGGTGGGTGTGGGTGTGTGTGTGTGTGAATGGTGTGTGTGTGGGGGGGTGTGGGGGTGTGTGGGGGTGTGTGGGGGTGTGTGGGGGTGTGTGGGGGTGTGTGAGAATGGTGTGGGGGTGTGGGGGTGTGTGAGAATGGTGTGTGGGGGGTGTGTGAGAATGGTGTGTGGGGGTGTGTGTGAGAATGGTGGGTGTGGGGGTGGGGGTGTGTGTGTGAGAATGGTGGGTGTGGGTGTGGGTGTGTGAGAATGGTGGGTGTGGGTGTGTGAAAATGGTGGGTGTGGGTGTGTGAGAATGGTGGGTGTGGGTGTGGGTGTGGGTGTGTGAGAATGGTGGGTGTGGGTGTGGGTGTGGGTGTGTGAGAATGGTGGGTGTGGGTGTGGGTGTGTGAGAATGGTGTGTGTGAGAATGGTGTGTGTGGGTGTGGGTGTGGGTGTGGGTGTGTGAGAATGGTGTGTGTGGGTGTGGGTGTGGGTGTGTGAGAATGGTGTGTGTGGGTGTGGGTGTGGGTGTGTGAGAATGGTGTGTGTGAGAATGGTGTGTGAGAATGGTGGGTGTGAGAATGGTGGGTGTGAGAATGGTGGGTGTGGGTGTGGGTGTGTGAGAATGGTGTGTGTGGGTGTGGGTGTGTGTGTGTGAGAATGGTGGGTGTGGGTGTGGGTGTGGGTGTGTGAGAATGGTGGGTGTGGGTGTGGGTGTGTGAGAATGGTGGGTGTGGGTGTGGGTGTGTGAGAATGGTGGGTGTGAGAATGGTGGGTGTGGGTGTGGGTGTGGGTGTGGGTGTGGGTGTGTGAGAATGGTGTGTGTGGGTGTGGGTGTGGGTGTGTGAGAATGGTGTGTGTGGGTGTGGGTGTGGGTGTGTGAGAATGGTGTGTGTGAGAATGGTGTGTGAGAATGGTGGGTGTGAGAATGGTGGGTGTGAGAATGGTGGGTGTGGGTGTGGGTGTGTGAGAATGGTGTGTGTGTGTGTGGGTGTGGGTGTGTGAGAATGGTGGGTGTGGGTGTGGGTGTGGGTGTGTGAGAATGGTGGGTGTGGGTGTGGGTGTGTGAGAATGGTGGGTGTGGGTGTGGGTGTGTGAGAATGGTGGGTGTGAGAATGGTGTGTGTGGGTGTGGGTGTGGGTGTGGGTGTGTGAGAATGGTGGGTGTGGGTGTGGGTGTGGGTGTGTGAGAATGGTGTGTGTGAGAATGGTGTGTGTGAGAATGGTGGGTGTGGGTGTGGGTGTGTGAGAATGGTGTGTGTGGGTGTGGGTGTGGGTGTGTGAGAATGGTGGGTGTGAGAATGGTGGGTGTGAGAATGGTGGGTGTGGGTGTGGGTGTGTGAGAATGGTGTGTGTGGGTGTGGGTGTGTGAGAATGGTGTGTGTGAGAATGGTGTGTGTGAGAATGGTGTGTGTGAGAATGCTGTGTGTGTGTGTGTGTGTGTGTGTGAGAATGGTATGTGTGTGTGTGTGTGGGTGGGTGGGTGTGAGAATGGTGGGTGTGGGTGTGGGTGTGGGTGTGTGAGAATGGTGGGTGTGGGTGTGGGTGTGGGTGTGTGAGAATGGTGGGTGTGTGTGAGAATGGTGTGTGTGTGTGTGTGTGTGTGTGTGTGAGAATGGTGTGTGTGTGTGTGTGGGTGGGTGGGTGGGTGTGAGAGAGAGAATGGTGTGTGTGTGTGTGTGTGTGTGTGTGTGTGTGTGTGTGTGTGTGTGTGTGAGAATGGTGTGTGTGTGTGTGTGTGTGTGTGTGTGAGGTGGTTAAGTGAGAGAGGTTATGCTGGCTGGCTGAGTGGGGGGGTTGCACTTGGTTTGACGTGCAAAGATCTGAGTAGTGGCCTCAGCCTCCCTCCCCACCACCCTTACCAGCGGAGAGACCACCATTGCTATCTTATGAATAAAAATAATTATTCTACTACCTCTGTATGTGTTTGTTTATTTTTAATGTTGTTTTAGGCTGCTTAGATGTGCAGCAACCAAGGCCAGCACCTTGTAGGTGTTTTTTTCTAAGTAACTGAAATGTAGTTGTAGTGATTACTTTGAAGGAAAAGTAATCAGTTACTTTCAGAGCAATTGTAATTGTAACGGTAATTACTACTTTTTGGGCCATGTAACTGTAACTGTAATTTATTACTTTTTAAAAGTAATCTTCCAAGCTCTGCCTGTACAGCACAAACTCTTTCCTTGAGACTTGTTTCCACCAGCATTTATTCCCCAGCTAAGACATTCTAGGACAAGCTAATGATCAAAGTTTAATCAATATTAGCATTACTTTGTAGCACTGCTGCTTCTTGCTTGCTCATGAGTAGGAATGGGCAAATCTGGCACTTTTGGTTTCTTGCCCTTTCTCATTTTTCCAATCTTAAGGTCAGTTCACCACTTGATTTTTTTTAAAAAAATGAACAGTTGTCATGAAGTGCACATTTCTCTTAATATACACGTTTGTATGCATTTTTGCAAAACCATTTTCCCTAGTAATGCTATTTTCATAAATATATGCATTTTTATGGACACTTTACCCTAGTATATATGCATTTTGTACACATTATTTGGCTGGAGAACTGCACTGAAAAATGTGGAGAAGTGTGGATGTGTAAGGATGGCGATGTTTTGGTTCTCAGATTGTTTCAGAAAAGGTGAATTAGGTAGATTCACCTTCAAAAGTGAGCTGAATTGGATTTCTCCCACATCCCTGCTGTTGAGTCACATGATGGTCACAATTTGTAGTAATACCACTACTTCTAGCCTTTTATTCCTGCATTTTTCAGTCTCATTTTACTGACTGTGTTGTCCATGCACTATTAATTGTCATGTGAAGCAACAAACTACTGTTATAACTACAGCATGTTTCTGTGAGTCAGAGTGAATCTGCGGGAAGAAAGTTTTACCCTCCATTTTATTGTCAATGATTGGATGGTCATGCATTTGGGGGATAGGCAATGCTACCCTTTCCCCTAAAACTTCACTTTTCATTGTTTGTGATTTTACTCTGTTTTCCTCCTCCTTTTGTCGGGAGGGGGTTCCTTTTCAATACACCCTGTTATGCGCTGTTTTCTGTGGTAAGAAATCAGACACTGAAAATATTACCTGTGCTGCAGATTATGGAGAGTGGTGGGTGTTGATTAACGTGCAGCACTATTTTACCATACGTTAAGTACCCAATTGGTGGTAGATATGTGCACGTCCTTTTTCCAGTAGCAAAAACTGAGCAAAGGAACATTCTAGTACACCACAGTCCTCCCATCGAACCCAAAAAACACTCCCCTACTATTAAGCACAAGACAGAGATTTTGATTAAGAACCATACACTTTTAAATGTGTGTTTAATATAATAGGAACATGTAGGTGCATGTATGTTCACCTTTAAGAAAAAAGGGGAAAGTACACCAAATTTATATGCAAATGACTGCACAGTTGCACATAAGTTCACCTGAGTAAAAAAGTGACATTTCAAACATCACCCACTTGCTACACAGTTATAACTAATTACAATGATGTAGACCTTCCCAGTTCATAAATGTTGTAGGACCTCACTGGAAACTGTTGGAAAAGTTCCATAGCTGACCTGGTAAAGAATGAGCTCATAACTATTTATTTCTAGCAAACCCTGAGCTGATTGTTACTATTTTAGTGGAGCATCTGAATCACAAATGTAAATACATTCAATATGAAATATATTGGAGCATGAGTAAATCATATTCTTGCTTATGAATCTGGGCCATCATCTGCTGTAATGTTATTCTGCTTTTCATAAGTTGCCCAAGACCCATCTTGAATTTACTGTAATACGTATGCAAAACCAGCAGAGCAAGCAAGACAGGAATCAGCATCAAAACAGATACATGCATTCCAGTATATTTTTGTAGGCTGGCTGGGGGTAAGGGCAAGAAAAACCAGAAAGTAAAACAGGCTTCGGAAACAACAGACATGATGTAACGCTGAAATTATAAAGATTTGAAGTAAGCTGTCAATAAATGCATCACGCAACACATGTGTGGCAACTGCTGTGGTTGACTTTGCCTACATTAAGGCTCCATGTGAAAAGATGAAACTCCTTAAGTAGGAAAGGGAACTGAATGAATGGAAGCCAAAAAACCAGTTTGCCATTTAAGCTCAGGAAGTGCAGTAAACTACAGCTTACATAATGTATTAGCAATCACTGTGATACATTAGCAAAAATGCACAGTGAGTGACTCTATGTTTCTGGGGGTGAAAGAGAGATATTTGCTGCTAAACATGCTGCTTAAATTTTAAATGCTAGATGTTTATTTATTCAGAGTGTTGCCATGTCAGCACTAATTTGTGCCAGCATCATCTTTCAACAAAGAACAAGTCCCATCTTTTGAGTCTGCTCCACCACCAATAAGGTTTCATTTAATAGCTGTTTTAAAGAAAACAAAATTCATTGTTACTTTTTGATACTGATTTTTCCCCATTGACAATAATACAGCCTTACAACTACACATTAATGTTCATATGGAAATTAAATTATAAACTGAATCCTGGGAACATCTGGGAACATATCCCACAAAATTAACTGCTGATTTGTTTTTTTAATGGTGACCAAACAATAACCCAATGATCTCTCCCGCCATGTAGTCCCAAGCATTTGCAACCCAAAGCTCTTTCACTTAGGGTGCATCAGTTCAAGGCTCTTAGAGCCCTTTCTCCTAGAAGCTCAGAAATATTTTTCACATGAGTTTTCTGCAAATAGCAGCAATTGAGGATGCTTCAACAAAAAAGGTAAGTGGATCCCGTCCAAGGGAAGGATTTGATAGCAGTGGATTTTCTACATCCCTAAAAGTGTTGACTCCTTGCATTACATGCAGAAGCATGGAACAGGAACTACCTTTTGTACAAACCAAAATAATATGGCATGAGAGAACTGAGATAATGATATTGCTCCTGCTAAGAAGATTACACCTTCTGTGCAGATTACACCTTCTGTACATGTGGCATGGTAGTTGCTTATATATATATATGGGGAACCTGTGGTCCTCCAGATGTTGCTGGACTCCAATGTCCATCAGTCCCATCCAGCATGGCAAGAACAAATAAGCATATGGAATTGTAGTCCAACAAGGTCTGGAGGGCTACAAGTTCCCCATCTCTGGCATAGTGCTATCTGCATTGGGCTATTTTATTTTGAGGATCAGAGTCACACTCAATATATGATTGCTTAAGGAAACTATTTCCCAACACTCTCTCCATATACTATTTTATGAAGGAACTATATATGACATTGCACACAAATCATGTCCTAAGACCTCTACAGAGCACAGGCATGCTGCCTTCTCATTGTGCTTACAATCTCATGGCAATTTGGTGGAGCTATTTTTTAAAAAGTAGGCAAATAAAAGTCTGATATCAATTAACCTACATTGCCTTATATCTCACTCATTTTGAGTCAGTGAACAACTGTTCCAGCTGGGTATTCAGAACAAGAGTTCTCATCTTGTTTGGTCTAATAGTTGTTCCTAATATATGAAAAGAAATGGCCCCATAGGAGATGCTCACAAAAGTGAAATTAAAATAGCAGCTGGGTTCATTCTTTTGGCAAAGCATGCCATCCTACACAATTAGTATTATTTCTATATAATACCTCTGATGTAAATCCTGTTAAACTGACAATAATCCATGTAGAAAGGAAGAGCTTACAAAATCAACAGAATCCTTCAACTTGCAATATTGTTGTGATACCTTTAATATGACTGCCTTAAGGACCAAGTGGTAGTGGAAGTGGTAGTTGCTAGGGCCAAGGAAAATGGTAGTGCCTAAAAGGGGTAACCAATGTGGTGACCTCCACTTGTTGTTGGACTACAATTCCCATCATCTCTGATGTTTGACTATGCTGGCTAGGACTGATGGCAGTTGTAGTTCCCAACATCTGGAGGGCATCAGGTTATCTACCCTAGCCTACAAACTGTATCACTTGGTACATTAAACCAACTCCTCCCCTGCAAAAATATTCAGAACATTTCCAGCCACCATGGTAAACCATGATGGCACAAATGATCTCTTGGCCACCTCATCTAGAATGCCTTGCTCTGAGGAAGGAACCCCTTGGTCCTTCCTAAAGTGGATGAGGAAGAAGCAAAGAGATTTGCTGGGTAGGTGGGCAGCAGTGACAACAGCAGCAGAACTAGATAGACAGTGAGGCATAAAAACATAAGAAGAGCATGATGGATCAGGCCAGTGGTCCATCTAGTCCAGCATCCTGTTCTCACAATGGCCAACCAGGATCTGTGCATTCTCCCTTCCCGAGATTTCTGGCAACTGTTATTCAGAAGTATACTGCCTCAGATTGTGGAGGCAGAGCATAACCATAGAGGCAAGCAAGTGGGAGGCCAGGAGGGACACCAATTCGCCACTCTCCCACACCCATGACCCAAGGTAATTGTTCCAGCTTGCTTCCAACCCTTATGGACAGCAAGACCATGGACAGTCGCCAAAATTCTTCATATGGAGGAGAGACAATTCTCAAGATGTGACACATATAATTATCAAGATATTTAGAGTAACAGATGAGATGTGCCAGGCAGGTTTGTAAGTGTGTGGGTGTGGGTGCCTGTATACCCACAGAGAAGTCTCATGCACACAAATGTACAGTTTTATCTTAAATAGAGGAACAGATGCATACATGCAGGCAAGCACTATTATGCTGTCAGTTTTTAAGTGATACATATTGAATTAATTTAATAGACAATAGCGTGTCCTAATGTTTGAAGCCAACAGAAGTCTTCCCTGGCTCCCAAATGTTTGATAAAAAACTTTTTTGTGGTTAATTTCTAGCTCTTGGCTGCATTTCCTGCTAATTTCCAACATATGTCATATACAAAATATGTTAATTTTCAAAGCTCAAATCTGGCAGGAGGTGATTGTAAAGCTGGCATAGAGAAAGCTGGGACAAACAAAGAGAAGAGCTGAAAGTTGGCAGGATTCATTAACATACTGTCTCTTTTTCAACAATTTCCATATACAGGAATGATGATAGGAAGGTAAATGGCCTGTGATAAAATTTCAGTGCGGCAAACTAAAAGCTCCTTGAATTTATGCAGTTATAGCAATTTACTTTTACATTACAAAAACTTACAAGTAATCAAAAGCAAGGGAGGGAGGAAGAAATCCACTGAAATGTGTAACAACTAAATCTTGGCAGTGTATAGAGTTTTCCTTTTTAGTTGGAGTGGAACATAAGCAACATTTTAATTAGTTTTCCAGGCACTGGAGACTGTGGGCAGTTTCTCATGCTACAAAAGTACCCGAGTACAAAATCCATGTATATTGCATCAGGTGGGGAGGGCACAGACACATATAAATCACCCTTTCACCTTTACAAAGACTGGAAAGGGGAGCCAATGCCTCTCCTGATTGCAACATGTGTGATGCACTGTGTTCCCTCCCCACTGAAACTATTCCTAGACATGACAGCACCAAAATTCGGGGTGGGGGGCCTGATGCAAACTGACACCCACTAAAAAGCCTTAGTAAACACATTGCCAACTCATGGCTGGGGTTTTTTTTGCTCATATCTGCTTTTTACTCTTGTCACAAATGAAAGTGAGAAGTGTTTTTTTTAATGGGGAACTTATTATTGACACATACAACAACTGAAAACAATTGGAGACTGCTGTGTATTGTCAACAATTGTTTTGCAAGTTATACATAAGCGGAGAATGAGACAGAGGAACTCTGTTTTGAAGGTGTCCTAGAACAATCTTTCCCAACCTGATGCCCTCCAGATATTTTGGACTTTAACTCCCATCATTCACAGCCAGTGTGGCCAATGGTCAGTAACGATGGGAACTGTATTCCAACATTTGGAGGGCACCAGATTGGGGAAGGCTGCCCTAGAAGAACTTGGTCTTTGTTATGCCGAGGGGCAGTCAGTTGTCATCATTTTAAAACAATGTTCTGCATACAGAAAGGCCAAGGAAATTGTATTTCTGATCTTCCCAGGGGACAAATGTTGACCATACCAGTTACTGCTTCTTTTATAGAGGAAGGATTGAGGTGCCTATCTCATTTCTCATTACTGTAATAGCATCTTCTTTCTTTATGCCCCAATCCAGTATCATACATGCTTGATTTTATGTCCCTAACATTGTTAATGTCCTTAGGTGTCATGTTGTATCAACACCTTAATCCTATTGGACATGGGAATACCAGTTACCATAGGAACAAATGCATTTTCAATGAACGAGCAATGACAAACAACAAGTTTTACTGCCTACCATTATGGTTTCCTCCAAATACAGATTGGCAAGTTTTCTCTTGATTCATGATTTATACTTTAGCCTTGCCAAGCCAAACAAAATAAGCCAAAATAGCTCAGGGGGATGAATGTTGGATATACTTTGCTTTCCAAGGCACCACAATACATATTTTTTGGGAATGGCCCAAATTTGAAAGGGTTTTGGCAAAGGTTCTTGTATTGTACTTTGTGTGAATGGTGCTAGATGAGTTTGAAACAGCCCAACAATTAGGTTTAGTGGGAATTAATCCACAGAATGTGTTGGCAGTCATCAAAAATGTGGACCTAATTCCAATTTCTTTCTTTCTTTCTTTTTTGCATATGCAAGGAAAGTGCATTTTAAGAGGCTACACTCCTCATTCATCTAAGATGCTACAAATGCCAAATGTAGAGTTGCCAGACCACAGTTTCAAATATAATGGATACTGTGAGGCTGAAGGCTCTGATCAAGAGGGCCACACAATTTGCTGAGCGTATGCAGTGGAGTGTTCAAATCATCTCTGTCCAAAAGTAAGCCTGACAAGCCATCCCTGTAACTCTGGAGTTTGAGAAAGCAGCCTCCATTGAAACACAGGACAAGTGGAAGCTGGTTCATCTGGGCAAATGGGGCACTGACCTCTCAACCTCTGCTACCCTCAGTCAGCCCCCACCTGCCTGCCTTCTTAATTACAACTAGTCAGGGGGTGGCTCTGCCTGTCATTAGCTGTGTCTCCACCTCCTGTTAGTCTCCCTGCCTTCTATCCTACCAGTCCCAATGGGCATGACCCACCACTGATTAGAACCTGCAGTAGAATTTGGACACAAGGTGCTTTCATTACCTTGCACAGCATTATGATGTTCTGGAACAGTGACGTGTACTTGTGGTAATTCAAATAGCTAATTTCCAATGGAGTACCTAGTATCCACTGCTTGCTTAGAATGTCCTACAAATGATTTGACTAGATTTGACATTGATCTGATCCAGCAAGCTATTCTTTGGGAATCATTTAACACATATAATTGATGACTTATTTGTTAAGAGATACTGAGGAGCCACTCTTGCTTTGTGAATTAAAACATGTTGGTGGACAACAGGACTCCAGTTTAACAAAAAAAACCTTACCTTTTTATTTATTTATTTATATTTAATAAAAGGTATACACCACTTGAATGTAAAGACAGTTTACAAAAAACAGAGTTTTAGACCCACCCACCCCGTCCTGGAATAAAGGGCGCTTCCTTAAAAATAACCCAGTGTATTCTACGTTTATGCATTTTGATACCCAAGAACATCAATTACTCTATCACCTGCACATTATCTCCCCCCTTTTACATATGTTATTGAAAATTAATTTATGCAGCTTTACTGATCAAAGTCTTCAGGAGGACAACTAAAACGCTATAGCTATGTGTTGCTACAGAACCAAAAATCTATTCCACAGTATGTCTCATAGTTTGTTCCTTCCCAGCCTTTAGGAAAGTTCCATTTTTCAATGAATGTAAAGTTCTGGGATCTTCAGAACTGCTGCAGTTTGCATCATGTCTGCAAATAAACAGACCAAGAAATTACAGATTATTTTGTTTTGCCAGGGTATAACCACTACTTTGCCAAGCAGGTCAGATAACTGATAGCTAAATGTTGGATGAAGGCCTGCGAACACCTGCAGATGCTCAATCACTGTTTGCCCCCCTACCAGGAGGCTAATTGATTAAGATGAGAACAATTAGAATGAGAACTAAAATGGGCAGGCAAAATAAAAGCAAGCATTGTGCCTAGCCTCTTACTCGAATTACAAAATGCAACAACCAGTACATGCAGTCCTTGTGTTGGACATATTTTGTTTGTGAGAGGCGTCATTGAATAGCTGGCAGAGAAGTCATTGTCTTCATATTGTTTGCCTGTGAAGAAAAAAGATAATTGTGGGGATTATGAGGTCTCCAGTTGCAGTGAGGAGGAGAGGGCCCAACCTCCTGACTTTTTCTACAGCTCCCTTAGCTACTAATGTGTGGCGTGGGAGGGTGTGATGTTCCCTGTCCATGATCTAGAGCAGGTCAGCTAATACCACCTCTTTTGCAGGTGTAACATTATGTAATTATATGTATTTTTCTAAGGAAAGCTCTTTTTAGGTGACTTATATAACAGGAATTTAAAATTACTGCTTTAATAATAATAAAATGAAAAACAGAATAAAAATAAGCAAATTGAAAATGCAGTGTAATACAGTACAAGGTCTGCAAGACAGCCACCACAATGTTGATATTGGGAATGGGACTGAACTCAAAGTGAGTTGAGGATTCCAAGAGATGTTTGCTTCTTCTCCATTATGCCCAGGGATAGCGAAGAAATTCCGTCAGTGCATAGTTTAATGTATACCTACCAAATTCACACTTACCAAGCCAATACATAAACTGAAATGAGCTGTCCTTTGAAATTCTACAATTTTTGAGATGTCATTCTCCAGCCAAAAATGTACCCCAAAATACATATATTGGGAGGAGGTACACACAAAAATGCATATATTTTTGAAAATAATGTCAAAAATGCATTGGAAAGGCACTACATTGGCTGTAATTAATTAATTAATTAATTAAAACTAGAAGTGTCACTGTTTGTCTATGTTTCATCATTACATAATGGTTGGAAATTATAAGCCTCTCCTCTCAGGCCAATTATTTGATTGTCTGTCTGTCTGTCTGTCTATCTATCTATCTATCTATCATCTATCTATCTATCATCTATCATCTATCATCTATCATCTATCATCTATCTATCTATCTATCTATCGTTACACACCACCCCAATTTCCATGCAGTGCAAGACTTCCAGGGATTACAGCGCTTACACAGGGTTTGGTTTCCTTGGAAAGAACGTCAGCTGAGACTGTGGTGTCTTACAGGATATATGGTTTTTATTTACACAGAGCATCCGGTGGAGGGGTTCTCAGCATTAACAGTCCATCAGATCTTGTTCCCCATCGCCCACAACTTTGAGGGTTCAGATACAGAGAACAGGCCTCTCTATGTGTCTTTCCAGATTTACCCCAAGACCAGACTAAAAAACCACAAGCCTCTCCTTGGCTTCAGGATAGTGATGGAAAGATCTGTCATTTTTTGTTCTCTCGGTTTCTCATTTTTCCAGTCTTAAATTCAGTTTATGCAACAATTTGCATTTTTTTTAAAAAAAAATCCTCATGAAAATTATCCAGCATTTTACTGTGAATTTCCCCTAATAAACACACTTTTGTAGGCAGTTTTGACTTATGTACATATTTCTGCAAGCCATTTCTCATCATATAATGCATTTTTTCATGTTATTTTCACTCATCTATTCATTTTTATGCACACTTTCCCCTAATATATGCATTGTGTAAACATTGGTTGGTTGGCAAACTGCATCGCAAAATTCAAATAAGTGCAAATTTCAAAGGATGGCTGTGTTTGGTTTCTTGTGCTGTTTCATAAATTGTGGGTTTGATAGATTGTTTGAAATGTGAATTGAATCAAAATTCTTGCCCATCTCTACTCCAGGAGGGGAGGAGGCTCTTTCCTAAAAGAGTTCCAATAGCCACAGGATCTCTCTTGGCCACATTTCTTTGGCTATGCAGATTGACCATTCAGTAAGCCCATTAACTCACAGGCTGGTTTGGCTAAACTATTAGATTAACAAAGGAAACCAGTCTGACTAGTGGAGCAGGTTTCTTCCTTTGGAGATTGTTTTTCTTACATGCACACAACCATAAACTAGAAGGGTCCCACAGATATCACCCAAACTCACCCCCACAATCCTATAACAATATATATCAATCACATGATACTAAAAACATCTCTATGTAATAGAATGAAACCTAATGAAGCATATTAAAAGAATACCTAAAATAATCAAATACACACAATAAAGCCCAAATTGAGTAACAATATCAATAAAGCTGCCCAGAAGAATAAACATGTTTTTTTTTACTCACTGGCTAGCCAATAAATATGAAATTAGGCTAAGTGTGTTTGACAGCTAAATACAGCTATGCAGCCTGCTGTTGACTCAGTTGAAGTATGCTTGTTCCTCTGAAGCCATAAAACAGAATTGGTGCATCATGTTCTTCATACATAACTTTAATTCAGAATGTCTAAAGTGATAATGGTCAATGGGTGGCTGAAACTATACCCAACAATTTGTTTCCAGTTGTATTTTGCCTGCTGGAGTTTATAGTTGTTTGGCTCCTAAAATACATTGCAGATGATTACAAGGACAAAACCACTGGGAGATGTTTTAAAATCAATATTTACACTATTCTGAGCATTCAGATCCATCCATAGCTAGGATTTTTTTTTTCCATTTTGAAATGTTTTTGATAGATTAGTATGCACATAGAGCTTCCATAGAGCTTTGGACAGGGTTCTTAGAATCTACATCAATAATAGGTTTTTCTCCACCAAACAATGATTTTTGCTGTTGCCAAGTAGTAGGGATCCAGTAATGCCTGTAGCTTGGTAGCTAACTTTCATGCATACACAGAGTGCTGCTCAAATGTAGAGTTGTGCATGCATGGGGTCAAAAAAGTTACGCTACTCCCAACAACCCATGACTGATGGTACACGTTTGCTATTTATACACAAAGATGTAGTGGAGCAGGCATGGACAGAGACGAAGATAGGCACTTTTAACTAAAAAGCTATGTATGTATTTTTGCTGTCAGCTTCTAAAACAATGGACAGGGGTCCTTCTGGAACTGTGGAACAGACCTGATAACTTTGCTTCTCCATGTCCCACTGTCTCCTTTGCACAATTAGTTGAGGCTAAGGAATGGATGGGAAAATATGTTGTGGGCAATGATGATTCTTCTGAACTTCTCAGCTGTATCAGGGGATTCTGGTACAAGCTTTCTTCCTCCCTTGAGATGTCGTTACTGACCATCAGCAGGAGTTCTGATGACTAAATCACCAATATAGTGGCGTAGAGTAGTATTCAACTATATTTTTGTGCTAGAGCAAAGATTAGCACTAGTGCAAAAGGATCTCTCCATTCTCCTCCCCCATGTGTGTCCCTCACCATCCCCAAATCTGTTCTGGAGGGGTCGAGCAATCCCCAAACATATTTGGAAGGCGGGGGAAGAGACGGGGAGATTTTCAAGGCACGTACATTTCCCCATATAAGTCTACCTGGACCCTGCATTCATCATCTGAGGTCCTTCTTAGTGTGCCCCATCCAAGAGAGTTATGGAGGGTGGCAACAGAAGTTTGGACCTCTTCAGTGGTATCTTCCTAGCTATGGAATGCTTTCCCTAGAGAGGTCCACCTGGCACCATCTCTATCAATCTTTAGGCACCAGGTGAACACATTTTATTCACCAAGGCATTTTGCTCCTAATTGGTGCTCATCTTTTAGTTGGGTGGGGTATTTGCCCTTTCTTATGTTATTGTTGGATGAGCACTTTTAGTTAATAATGTGTTTGGTTGCAGTTTTTTTAAAAATTTCTGATGTATTTTAAATTTTATATGAGATGCTTTTAAAAATTGTAAGTTGCTTTGAGACAACCCTTTTTGCAGTAAGCGACAAATAAATAACTACAACTTTCACAGCAAACTGGAAGAGCAATCTAAACTAGAGGAAGCCAGTGTAATTTATGCTGACCTAAATTAAACCAGAGTAAATTACCCCATTTCAAACTCCTTTCAGGAGTGGGGCTAAGTGAGTCTGGCAGAGCAAAAACAAGCTGCTAAAATAGAGTTTAACTTACAACCTTTTTGCCAGTGTAATTTCTGCTGGGTTGCTAGGTCATGCGACTGAGCTGAAAGGAATTTGGAATAGGGTTAAGTCTCCCCTGCCCCCAGTCCATCCCCACCACACACCCAGAATGCCCTTTTGAGGTTTACCCTGGCCCCAGCTGAGCCAGGATGGGAGGCTTACACTGGTGTTACCTCTGGCTGAGCCAGCGTGGGGGACCAGCTAAGCCTAGGCTCAGACAGAGCTTTGCTGACTCCAAATCCCCCTCATCTTGTAGAATCTTGGCTTTAGATTGCTCCCTAAAATACTCCAGCCTACACTTTGGGGATCCCTGGAATAATCAGACTAAACTTACTGCTTCAGTAGATAACTTATTTATTTCAGGGATTGTTCTCATAAATGTGAGTGTTTCATGTGAGTGGAGTTTCTGTCTACTGAATATATGACACATTACTAATAAAATATGGAAAGGCTATATGTATACTTTTGGCTCACTGCTGCAATGCACTGCTGAAAATATAATAACCATAGCATGATTTACTGTCCATGGAAAGTATGACATTTATTTAAGTCTAGAACTTTATGCACAGTTGACTTTCACAGAGGCTTTTGATGCCTCTGCCAAGATGATAAAAACAACGCTCTTAAGGTCCAATGGTTGTACGGCTAAGCGGTTACTGTACCCATAAGTCTCACTTTTCCTGTTAACCAGTGTCACATTGCTGACAGTGTGAATACAACTTCTCATTGATTACTACAGGTAGGGTTTCTTCCAAAAGGCTTGCGTCCATCAGCTCCTCATCAGGAGTTCAAGATGTTCTGCAAATTCCTAGAGGATTACTTGTTGGAAGACATTATATTAGTAGAAGCATATGGCTAAATGGTTAGGAAAGCACTATCTTACCAAGAGTGGCATGAGAGTTAGCCTGTTGGGAGCTAGGAGTGAGTGGCAGGAACTGGTGTGATTTTTGTTGGAATTTATTAATAACCAGCAGCAGCCAGCAGCGTGGGGGGCTGCATTGCTCTTCCAGCTTCCTAGCACTGTGGGTTGCTGCCACTTACTGAGAAGGGGAGGAGTGGGGGCAGGGAGCCCAGCATGTGGCAACAGAGCCAGCAATGCTCCTGCCACCATGTGCTGCACCATAATGAGTTTCCTGTGTCTCACCTCTTCCCCTGTGCTTCTTGGTAAATGGCAGCCAGGAGAGCAAACCTACCCAGCCCCACCAGCCGCTATTGTTTATACATGATGCAGCTATATACTTTCTCTAGACAGCACTGTTAAAGGCAAGATTCCAGAGTTAGTGGACTTCGCTTACATTCTTGTTTTGTAACAGGTGCCTGCTAAGTAGGCTGAAAATAAGCTATTTTGGCTTAAAAAGTAAATCGGAAAGAAAGAAAGAAAGAAAGAAAGAAAGAAAGAAAGAAAGAAAGAAAGAAAGAAAGAAAGAAAGAAAGAAAGAAAGAAAGAAAGAAAGAAAGAAAGAAAGAAAGAAAGAAGGAAGGAAGGAAGGAAGGAAGGAAGGAAGGAAGGAAGGGTTATTGTATTGAAACAATTCTAGGAAATCTTACATAAGTTTGCTGACATTAAATTAGTTCAATCCTAAAAATATATTAATATGAGACAGATCTGGGTAAATGCCGAGATTTACATTTTCAAGCAATGGAGATCAACCACTGCTTCTTTGTCCCAGAATCCTAGTTGTAATCAACTGCATGCAGTACCTGGCAGAGTGTGATTCAGTCTACAGTTAGTTCATCTTAAAACATAGTTTAAATAGGAACATAGGAAGCTGTCTCGAACCAATGGTGGCTGGTGCCCACTAGACCTGGTAGGGCTGCGTGGAGGTCACAGGGACATGCCAATGGCAGTCACAGGGGTGTGGCCACGTTGTTCTGTGTCGAGCCCCAGCTCTCTCAGGAGGATCAAGGAGGGGGGCTGGATGCAGTAATCTAATTTGGAGGTTACCAGAGCATGGACAACTGAAGCCAGGTTATCTCTGTCCAGATAGGGACGTAATTGGGCCACCAACCAAAGTTGGTAGAAGGCACTCCGTGCCACCGAGGCTACCTGAGCCTCAAGTGACAGAGATGGTTCTAGGAGAACCCCCAAGCTATGAATCTGTTCCTTCAGGGGGAGTGCAACCCCATGGAGAACAGGTTGGACATCCACCATCTGGTCAGAAGAACCACCCACTAGCAGCATCTCAGTCTTGTCTGGATTGAGCCTCAGTTGATTAGCCCTCATCCCGTCCATTGTCACAGCCAGGCACCGGTTCAGCACATTGACAGCCTCACCTGAAGAAGATGAAAAGGAGAAACAGAGCTGCGTGTCATCAGCATACTGATGGCAACGCACTCCAAAGCTCCGGATGACCACACCCAATGGTTTCATGTAGATGTTGAACAGCATGGGAGACAGAACTGACCCCTGCGGAACCCCATACTGGAGAGTCCAGGGTGCCGAGCAATGTTCCCCAAGCACCCCTTCTGGAGCCAACCTGCCAAGTAAGAGTGGAACCACCGCAATGCAGTACCTCCCACTCCCAACTCAGCTAGTCTCCCCAGAAGGATACCATGGTTGATGATATCGAAAGCCGCTAAGAGATCAAGGAGAATCAACAGAGTCACATAGTGTGCCTATGAAACGTATTGCCTTCAATGTTACTTTAATAAAACAGGAATTGATTTCATCCTCCTCTCCGTCTCGTGTCTTGCTCTGGGCAGGACATTCTGGTTTTCTCCCTGTCCTCCTCCCTTGCAAAGCTACTATGGACACTTAAACATTACAATTTTGCAAATAGTTAGCGCCTACCTAAACTGAAAAGTGTCTTATTTTAGTTCAGAAGGGGTCCCTGCTGTCATAGTTGCTTCTCTGCTGCGAAAAACATTATGTGGCACCACCTATTCTAGTTATCTCCCTGTCTTCCTCCTTTGTAAAGAAGCAGTGGACATTTAAACATTGCACGAGAGTTGCTGTATACTATAGCCAGCATGGATTTTTCGCATTCCCCAATGTTAAATGGAAAACACCCTCCATGCCATTCTGCTGCTTCCCATAAGGTCATTTCAAAGGCCTGTCTAGTCCAACATCCTATTTTCACAGTAGCCAAACACACAGAGAGAGCATCTTTTAAACCTAAAGAAAAACAGGAATACAAAACCCCCATACTTCTTTCAAACCTAGAGAGACACAATCTACAAGTTCTAACAATACACAATTGTTGAAAGTTGCAAAACACACAGAAGCCACCACCATTTCTCTTCCCAATTCTCCTCACCTATTGACAAAATAAATGCAGATGATTAAGTTAAAAATAGATATTATAGAAAGATACACACTCTGTCCACTGTTGTTCTCTCTTAACAAATATTATTAATAATAAAAACAAGCTGCTCAAAGTAGCAAGCACACTAGTATTACTGAGTCTCTAGTTTTCATCCAGAGATTCCAGTTTTGGGGGGTCCTCCCTGGGTCTGTGGGCGAGTTATCTCAATCTCCAGGTTTCTGGATGGCTGGGGGGCATGACAATGGCCCTAAATCTCCCTTCCCCAGGGAGATTTAGGCCCGTTATTGCACCCCTCCAGCTTCAGAATGGGCTGCATCCCATCAAGGGGTGAGGAGGAGGAAGTTCCTCCTCTCCTACCCCCAATGGGATGTAGCTAGCTCCAGGGCCCGCCCCATGACATTGGTAGGATGTCGCTATTGCCCACCCCTAAAATCTCAGGGTTGGGATGCTTCTGATTTGGCAACTCTAGTCTTCTGGCTAGCCTTCAAAGCTGCCCCAGTAGGCCTATATTGAGATCGCTGGATATTCATAACAGATGGAGTAAGAGTCTTCCCAGACTTGGCTGGAAAGCTGGCAACCCCACTACTCAACTTTCACATGGGCTTTCTGCCTAGAGACACATGGGAGTTTGCCATAGCTATACTTTTGGATTAGGATTCGCTGAATGCTGCAGAGACTTGATTGGCCAGAGGACAGTAGATTGGCCGAAATGCTTTCAGAGCTTCTCTTGCATTCAAATAGAAGTATAAATGTGTGTGGTAAAGAGTGTGTAGCTTTGAGATGGGGGGGTGGCAAAAAATGCTTGACATTCTTGGTGGGAGGGCTGTGCCCCAGTAGCCCACCTTCCACTGCCTTATATGGAGTCAGACCATTCGTCCGTCTAGCTCACTATTATCCATACCGACTGGCAGGAGCTCTCCAGCCTTTCAGGCAGGGGTGTCTTCCAGCCCTACCCAGAGATACTGAGAACTGAACCTGGGGTCTTCTGCATGCAAAGCAGATGTTCTACCACTTGAGGCATGGCCCTTCAGACATCATGGCTACAACATCCAGCATAATTTTGTCTAACCTGATGCCTGCAGCACCTAGCAGAGACCTAATTGCAATACCCAGCACCCCTTATATGCCTGCTTGACTGCTTAGTTCTGCAGAAGAAGCACTTTCACAAGTGCAACATCATGTTTGTTCCACACTCACAAGAAATCAGTCCTTTAGTGTGGCAGCACCCACTCTCTGGATCTCCCTGTCCATTAATAATAGGCAGGGTGCCTTCACTACATTGTTTCAGCAAGCGTACCCAGGCATGTGATTTTAGCATGAATTTTAGCATGAGATTTCAGTAAATACAATTGGTTTTAAATTACTTATTTTATATTACATCTTCATTTTGTTTTTATGTAACTTGTTTTTAATGCTTGCTTTTTTCATATTTTGAAATGAGTATTTTAAATGGCCTTCTGTAAACCATTTAGAGGTCTTTCCTTTGAGTAAGCTCTATACACATGTTGTTAAAGAAATAATAAAATAAATCTTAAAACTTAAATCAGACTTGATGGCTACAACTTGCAGCCTAATGTTGTACTGTTTGGTTATCTAGCCTGAGAAAATCCTCTGAAGAGCTCAAAAGCTTGTTTGCTATTTGGTGAAAGTTTGATTGGCTCTAATAAAGTTATTGCCCTGCTGTGGATTTTGGAAGGGTTAGTTATCTCCCTGTCTTCCTCCTTTGTAAAGAAGCAGTGGGCACTTAAACATTGCAGTTTTATTATACAGCCACGAGAGTGGCTGTATACTATAGCCAACATGAATTTTTCGCATTCCGCAATATTATTTTTTTTTCTCCTTATGGGCCCACACAGCTACCTTTGCTTTTAATATAAAATACCACCATTAAATATTAAATCTCATTGGATATCAAATAGGGAATAGCTATTCCCTGTTGCTTTTTCCTCCGTATCTGATAACTAGTTGCCTCTGCATATCAAGGTTCCATATTTACCTATCATTGCTAATTGTTGTTAGGGATGGGCAAGAAATTTGATTCGGTCTGCATCTGAAACTGAATTTATCACATTAATACTTTCCAAAGCAATATGAGAACTGAAACACAGGTATTCTTCAACATTTAATTTTTCAAATTTATTCAAGTTATCCAAATTTTGCAATGCACTTTGCCAACCAAACAATGTTTACAAAAATGCATATGTGCATAAAAATAAATGTATGAGGAAAATAGCATGCAAAATGCATTATATGATGAAGCTGCTTGCAAAAATATGTGAAATAGTCAAAACTGCATACAAAAATGTGTTTATTATGAGAAATGCACACTAACATGCTGGAGAATTTTCATGAGGATTTTTTTAAATTGCTGCAGAAATGTAGAGACCCAAATCTAAGATTGGAAAAATGAGAAACTGAGAGGACTGAAATTGACAGATCTTTCTATCCCTAATTGATATTGGTATAAAAAGAACTGGAGATGACGTTAACCTGTTACACTGCAAGCCTAACCATGTCTACTCAGAAGTAAGCCCTATGAATTCAATTGGGCTTACTCCCAGGTAAGTGGGGTTAGGATTGCAGCCTTAATAAGAAAATCTTTCTTTCTTTCTTTCTTTCTTTCTTTCTTTCTTTCTTTCTTTCTTTCTTTCTTTCTTTCTTTCTTTTTAAAAAGCTTCTGACTGGATAATAGCCATCAGGGTGGGGGACATCAGGCCAGTCAAATCAGCTGATGAGTGGAGGGAGCAATCCTGCGCAATGCCTGTTTGCAAGGGAAAGCTGCTTGCAAAACACCACCCCACACCGCACAGGATCACTCCCTTGGCTCAACAGCTGTTGAACAGAGGCCCCATTCCTGTACAGTGTTGCTTTGCAAGCAGCTTTCCTTCAAGAAGGTCGGTTGCAAACTAGCACCTGCGGGGGTGTAGTTGTGCAGGGTCTCAGAGGGTCTTAGACCCTTTACTTTTTTGGGAGCGGGGTCCCAGCAGGGTCCCTATGTCTCCAGCATCCTACAAGTCAATCAGCAGGAAAGGGAGTGTGTTAGCCACTAAGAGTCTTCTAACATGCTTCTTTCCTGCTGATTGGAGCCAATCTGAGTGAAAGGAGGCAAGTCAGCCACTGAGAAGAGTCTTCTCAGTGCTAACCCCTTCCTTTTTCATGCTTCTTGGTTCTTAAGCATTAACAAGGATCTCATTCTCAACCCCACAGCAAAAAAAGCGGGGAGGGAACATGGCTGTGATCAAGATCCCTGTGAAGGGACCCTGCACTTCTGGATTTGCCACTACACTACTGAGCACCTGCACCCCCACAGGGTTGCTGCCTCTGCTCATCAGCTGATGAGTGGAAGCAGTGATCCTGTGGGGTGCAGCTGCCTCTCCTTCCTTCCTGAGGACTGCCCCTGACAGCCGCAGGTCGCTCTGGGTCATCCAGTCTGCCCCATAGCGATCCATAGGTGTCTGAACCTGACTACACCAAGGCCCAAAAACATCCAAATGGGCCCAATATAGCTTGGGACTCAACCAAATCTGATGTACAGTCCTATTGGATAAACCAACTGTGAATAGACATAGCTATAAAATTTGATACAATCGTATATAATTAAGAGAAAACAAAGATCTGAAAGCATAGCTGTTTCACCAAAAGCACAGCCAACATCTGGAATAAATTAAACCAAGCTATCATTGCAAATTGTATAAATGAATGAAATAGACAGGTAGACATTTTTATGGAGAGTTAAGAGATTGAAGGAAACAGTGACAAAGTGGGAGTATTGAATTAAGAACCAGTTGAAAGGCACAATGTCTGATAACAAGTCGTTTCCTGTGCAGGAATTCTTATCTTTATTTGTCTGTTAAACTCCCAAAGTACTGAATGATTTGCAGGGAAAGTGAGTAAATTGAAACCAAAACTCAGGATGTACAAACAGTTACAAAGATTTTAATGAAGAGTTAGAGGGGTGATAGCTATTGTTGGTGACATGAGATTTCCCACTATGGGGAGAACTTTATTTTATTTATTTAACAAAATGTATACAGTGTTTCAATGCATAGACCTCTGAGTGGTTTACAAAACACATTAAACTTAATCAGTAAAACAGTTTAAAATAAGTAATTAAAACATAATTAAAACAGTTAAAACAACTACTGACTAAAAAAATTAAAACAGATTAACATCTATGTGTCTGGATAGGCACGCCTAAACAAAAACGTTTTAAGCAGGTGCTGAAAGGAATACAGCAAAGATGCCTGCCTGATGTCAATAGGCAGGGAGTTCAAAAGAATAGATGCTTCTTACAAGTGCAGAATGAGTATTATGTGGCACCTGTAACAGTGCCTGTTCTGCAGAGTGAAGTGCTCAAGTAGGCACATATAGGGTAAGGCTCGTAAGTAAACTTGTTCCAAACTGTTAAGGGCTTTATATACCAGTAGTAACACCTTGAACTTGACCCAGTAACAAATTGGCAGTCAGTGCAGATCTTTGAGTGTTATATTCTCACAGGGTCTCACTCAAATCAGCAATCTGGCTACAGCATTCTACATGAATAGCTGTTTCCAGGGCAAGGGCAAGGGAAACCCCACATAGAGTGCATTGTAGTAATCCAGTCTTGAAGTCACCAATGCCTGAACTACTGTGGCCAAGCTTTCGCAGTCCAGAAATGGTTGTAGTTGTCTCACCAAGTGCAGCAGATAAAAAACATTTCTAGCCATTGAGACTACCTGGGCCTCCAGTGACAGAGCTAGATCCAGAAGCACTCTCAGAGTCCCTCTTTACCTGCTCCTTCAGGGGGAGTGCAACCCTGTCCAGGGCAGGCATTTGAACAATTTCTCAGACACAGGAACCACTCACCCATAGTGCCTCATCTTGCCAGGATTCAAGCTCAGCTTATTTTCCTTCATCCATCCCACCATTGTATCCAGGCATCAGTCCAGGGCCTGCACAGCCTCTGCTGATTCAGGTGTTATGCAGTAGTAGAACTGAGTGTCATCAGCATACTGATGACACCTTGCTCCGAAACTCCTAATGATTACTAATGACCAATATATTGTATTTGCATTTCCTCTTTTTGGTAATGTGTAAGTGGCCACCCTATTCTTTTGAGAAGTACATCAGGTCTGTTCAGTTGAGTCCTACTTCATTACATTCCAATATATTCTAATGGGGAGGAGCTATCGTATGTTTCTGAGGCTCCTCTAGAAAATGGCTGTCCCTATTTGGCTTATACTTTCCCTTTAGAGGAGATATTGGAAGTGTCTTTTTTTAAAGCATGTTTTTATATACTTTCCATGTTTCATGTTCTACTCCATCACTTTGGTCTCTTCCAGATAATTCTCTTTGAAGCCCTTTTAAGCTGCTCTTTGAAAGTATTGTGGAGGAGCTTATGTTATATGCTGTTCTTGTTCCTAGCTTTAGTGTGTATGGTAGCACTCTTCCATCCATGCATTCAAAGTTGGTGTGCATTCAGCAAAAGGCCTGGTTCAGGCCATGATCAGTTTATTGTTGTGTGTGTGAGACTGTTCCCCATCCCCTCTACTTTTCTTGTGTGGCCATGGGCCAGACATCAAAATAATCCACTTCTGTTTTCAGCTAACCTCTTTGACATTTTGCCCAACCCAGAAACTGTAGTTAGCTTTAACTACAGCTTACTTGAACGAGAAAGGACTGAAAACTTGGAGCTGTCAAACCAAAATTAAAACTAACAATAATTTGTCCTAGTCTGAATGAAACAAAAAGCTCCAGTTAGATGAAAATGAAAGTGGATACTTACAATCTTTTCCTTACAGACAAACCACAGAAGAGGGAGGAGCATGTCAGCCCAAGGCTCATTCATTAACCACTAAACCATGCTTTAATGACATTTTTAAACACAGGCAAAATGTCAGACAGACATCTCTAACACACATGCATGTAAATTTATTTATTTATTATTTGATTTATATCCCACCCTTCCTCCCAGCAGGAGCCCAGGGCGGCAAACAAAAGCACTAAAAACTCTTTAAAACATCATAAAAACAGACTTTAAAATACATTAAAACAAAACATCTTTAAAAACATTTTTTTAAGTTTTCAAAAAGGATAAAAACATATTGTTAAAAGAAAAAGGTTTCAAAACATATTAAAAAGCAATTCCAACACAGACGCAGACTAGGATAATGTCTCAACTTAAAAGGCTTGTTGAAAGAGGAAATTCTTCAATAGGCGCCTAAAAGATAACAGAGATGGACCCTGTCTAATATTTAAGGGGATAGAGTTCCACAGGATAGGTGTCACTACGCTAAAGGTCCGTTGCCTATGTTGTGCGGAATGGATCTCCTGATAAGATGGTATCTGCAGGAGGCCCTCACCTGCAGTGATCGACTGGGTATATAAAGGATAAGATGGTCTTTCAGGTATCCTGGTCCTAAGCTGCATGGGCTTTGTACACCAAGACTAGAACCTTGATCTTGGCCCAGTAGCAAATGGCAGCCAATGCAATTCTTTCAGCAGCAGAGTGACATGTTGCCAATACCCTGCCCCAGTGAGCAGTCTCACCGCTGCATTTTGCACCAGCTGCAACTTCCAGACGAACCTCAAGGGCAGCCCAATGTAGAGTGCATTATGGTAATTGAGCCTAGAGGTTACCAGTGCATGGACAACAGTGCTCAGTCTATCCCAGTCCAGAAACGGCCGCAGCTGTCTTACCAGCCAAAGCTGGTAAAAGGCACTCCTAGCCACGGAGGTCACCTGGGCCTATAGCTACAAAGATGGATCCAGGAGCACTCCAAGGCTACGGACTTGCTCTTTCAGAGGGAGTACGACCCCATCCAAAGCAAGCAACTGACCAATTATCTGAACTCGGAAACCACCAACCCATAGCACCTCCATCTTGCTAGGATTGAGACTCAGTTTATTGGCCCTCTTCCAGCCCACCATTGAGGCCAGGCAGTGGTCCAGGGCTTGCACGGCCTCTGCCAATTCAGATGTTACCGAGAAATAGAGCTGGGTATTGTCAGCATACTGTTGACACCTTGCCCCAAATCTCCTGATGACCACTCCCAAGGGCTTAATATAGATGTTAAACAGCATGGGGGACAAGATGCTACCCTGCGGCACCCCACAGCAAAACTGACAATGCTATTCTCTGAAAACGACCTTGGAGATAGGATCGGAACTACTGTAAAACAGTGCCTCCAGTACCCATCTCATGAAGTCGGCCCAGAAAGATACCATGGTCAATGGTATCAAAAGCCTCTGAGAGATCAAGTAAGAGTAACAGGGTCATACTCCCCCTGTCCTTTTCCCAATAAAGGTCATCCATCAGGGCAACCAAGGCCGATTCAGTCCCATAACCAGGCCTGAACCCAGACTGGGATGGGTCAAGATAACCTGTTTCATCCAAGAGTACCTGCAATTGCTGTGCCACAACCCTCTCAATCCCTAAAAAGGGGGTATTTGCAACTGGTTGCTAATTGTCGCAGACCAGTGAGTCCAGGGTGGGCTTTTTCAGGAGCAATCGGGTCACCACCTCTTTCAGTGGGGCTGGAACCACTCCCTCCCACAATGATGCATTGATCACACCCTCAGCAAGTTTTAATAAGCCAAGAAAGGCAAGGGTCGAGAGGACATGTTGCTGGCCGCATCATCGCAAGCACCTTGTCTACATCATCAGGCTGCATCAACTGAAACTGTTGCCAAGAAGTTGCAATAGACACCTCATTGGGGACTACAGTAGATGTGGATGGGGCATCAAGACTGCTATGGAGGTATGCAATTTTACCCTCAAGGTGCCTTGCAAACAATTCACAGTGGGCTTCCAAAGGGTGAAATACTCCATTTCCTGGAGTTGATGTCAACAGACTCCTGGCAATACTGACAAGCTCCATTGGATGGCTACTTGAGGATGCGATGGAGGCGGAGAAGTGGGCCTTCTTCGCTGCCCTCACTGCCACACAGTAGGCATGGTTATGATGTTTTACTCGTGCCTGATCAGCCTCACAGAACGTCTTTCGCCACTTGTGCTCTAGCCATCGTCCAGCCTGTTTCATTGCCCTTAGCTCACTGGTGTACCAAGGTGCAAGCCGGGCTCCACAGTGCTGGAGAGGGTGCTCGAGAGCAAGCGTGTCGAGAGCCCAACGCGCCTCACTGTTCCACAGCGTGACAAGGGCTTCAACAGGGTCACCTGCTCTATCTACGTTGGGCTGCCCTTGAAGATAGTTCGGAAACTACAGTTAGTCCAGAATGCAGCGGCCAGATTGTTGACGCGTACCAGAAGGTCCGCTCACATAAACCCTGTTTTGGCCCGTCTGCACTGGCTTCCTATTTGTTTCTGGGCTAAATTCAAAGTGCTGGTTTTGACCTATAAAGCCTTACACGGCATGGGACCGCAATACCTGGTGGAGCGCCTCTCCCAATATGAAACTACCCGGACACTGCGCTCAACATCTAAGGCCCTCCTCTGAGTACCATCCCATCAAGAAGCTCGGAGGATGGTGACTAGAAATAGGGCCTTTTCGGTTGTGGCTCCTGAACTGTGGAATGGTCTCCCCGATGAGGTGCGCCTGGCGCCGACACTGCTATCTTTTCGGTGCCAGATGAAAACCTTTTTATACTCCCAGGCATTTTAAAGTGTATTTTTACAGTATTTTATTACTATGTTCTATTCTGGATGTTGTTTGGTTCTCGTATTGTTTGTGTGTTTTTGTTTTTTTGAGTTATTATATTTATTGTATTTATATATTGTGCCTGCTTTTACCTTTTATGTACACCGCCCAGAGAGCCTTCGGGCTTAGGGCGGTATATAAATTAAATTAAATTAAAATAAATAAATAAATACTGGGAACTCCCCCAGGGCATTCAGGAATCCAGTGGATTCCATTAGTCTCCGGGGGCAGACCATCTTAATCTGTCCACCACCCCTGCAGGGAAGGATCAGAGCCATAAGTCTAAACTTTACTAGGAAGTGGTCTTCGTAGTGTGCATCCATTAATATTAATGAAGCATACAGTGCACAACCTGCCATTTATGAGGTTCATTTTGAAATATTGATAATTATATATAGCTTTATGAAAGATTATATACAGCAGTGTAAAATAGTGCAGAAGAGCTGAGTTAGTGATGAGTGCACTGGTGTGAAATGTTATCCATGATAGATCATTTTATTATCATTATTATGATAATGATTTATCATATTTATATACCACTTTTCCTCAAGGGAGTTCAAAGTGACATATATGGTTTTCTCTGTCTCTTCCTCACAATTGTAAGGAAGGTTTCACTAAGAGCAGAAATACCCTCACTGTTCTGTCAATTCCAGTGCATCTCCACCTCTCTTTTTTGAAAACGGGCACACGACACTAGTCAAACCACATCCCTTTTTACTCTAAAACCTGGTGGGATCAGCTCCAAACAGATTTCACAACTGATTGGCAGATCAACTCATTGCATCTCCAGGTGTGGCCAATGGAACACTTTGCTGTAGGTGACTAGTGTGCTCACAGCCTAAGAACCGAATGTCATCCAGTGAGCTGCATGGGGATTTGAATCCTGGTCTCCCAGGTCCTTGGGATATGTACCCCAACTGAAGAGCAGGTTCAGCAGTGGTGAAGGCAGTAGGAAATTCTTATTCCAGTAATGATGATAAAGTTTTTCAGTACTAATATCTGGTCCCAGTTTGCTTAGGGCAGGCACATTTGATTAATCTTTGATTCACTTCATTGAAAAATGTGATCAAAATTCCAAATGAAAAAGCTAGCATTTTAAGAGAAAACTTGGTGCCAAAGTCATTTTTTTTATAAATGGTTTGTTTATTGTTAGGAAAAACACAACTCTTAAAAGATGTTCAATCAGTTATACATGTTTTGTGAATACTTTTATGGAACTCTTTTCAGAGAAGTATCAAAATAAAAGCCTTGTTGCCTTTGCAAGATACTTAACAGGTTTTGCTGGTAAACAAAATATTTTGAAGGAATGTCTGCTATTTCAGTATCCCTCTACAACACTGTAAAGTACAAGAAATTAATGGAATAAATGCAAACATGCATGTTGAGAATCTTCTGTAACTTCAAACTCTTGAATTTTCCATTGGGGTTTGGGAGTACAACAGTGGTATTGTAGAGGTTTGAAAATGGAACCACTTAAGTGTTCTCTGTATTGTTGTTGTGGCCTGGAATTTCTACATTTCTCAACTCCAGATGTTGCGGGGATGTGCTGAAACCAGTATAAAATCTGTTTGGGATTAGTAGGGCTTGCATGATATATTTGAATATTATCTGACTGAAAGCTGCTGAGTTTGAATGAGTAGTGTGGACAGTATGAGGAGTCAAGGTGTAGTTCTGCCTTTCCCAACCTTTGGGTCCCCAGATGTTGCTGTCCTTCAGTTTCTGTCATTCCTGACCATTGCCCATGCTGGCTGGGGCTGATGGGGGTTGTAATCCAGCAACATCTGGTGGGACCTAAAGGTTGGGAAAGGCTGGTATAGTTCACAAGGGACCTAAATACAAGATGATTGTTTGGGCCAGAATATTTATATGACCACATCTGTGGTCATCATTAAAGTTGGATGTTATAACCAGGAATATCCAGGAGCATGAGTGTAATGGTCTTCCGCTGGGACACAAGAATAGTATGTGTCCGCTACTCCCTCCTCTTGAACCCATTTTTGGGGACTGCTGCTTCCTCTGGCTATGTGTTATAGCTCTCTTGTTAGTTACACATTCAAGAGGCAGCTGGACAGCCATCTGTTGGGAATGCTTTGATTTGGATTCCTGCATTGAGCAGGGGGTTGGACTTGATGGCCTTATAGACCCCTTCCAACTGTACTATTCTTTGATTCTATGAAGCTGACAGTGATGTGACTGAAAGGGTTAGTGCAGAGATGGGGAAGCTGTGGCTCTCCAAGTGCTAAATGGACAACTCCCATCAACCTCATAATTGGCCATGTTGGCTGGGGCCGATGGGAGTTGGAGTCCATCAATATCGGGAGGGCCACAGATTTTGCATCCCTGAGCAAATCACATGGACCAGCAATTGGTCTCCTCCCCAGTCATTTCCATGGTAATTTGATGTTTTGAGTCCCTGCTATCTGAATTGAACAACTGATAACTGTAGACTGTAGGATAAGCAGTCCTTCCCACGTTGAACAGTTAAGGAGGCAGCATGCTTCTGAATACCAGTTGCTGGAAACCACAGGACAGTAGAGTGCTGTTGCACTGAGGTCTGGTTGTGGGCTTCCCATAAGCATCTGTTTGGCCACTGTGAGAAGAGGATGCTGGACTAGATGGGCCACTGGCCTGAACCAGCAGGCACTTCTTGGGTTCTTAGGTAAGGGACAGAGCAAGTGACATCCTTCTATCTGTGTAATAATTGGAGGAGAACTGATAAGAGCCATGCCACAGCATCATCTATAGCAATCCACAATCTATAGGAGAGGGAGAGAGATGGGATTCTCCATCCATTCTGCTGAAAAAATCTGGAACTTTTGCTTCCTCAGCTTGAAATCTGGTCATTACAAAAACTCACAAAGAAATAGTGCCTGGGTTTCCTTTTTTCCTTCTCCCTCCTGAACTCTTTTCCTTTTAGAGGGCAGTCTGAGGGCAAGAACTATCTTATTACTGACAGATATGAGTCACTCTAAAGCCTTTCTGGGCTGATGATTGGAATAAAAAATACTTTAAATAAACAAACATACATATTGGGGATTGGAGCTTTTCCACACTGGCAGAGTTATGTAAGGATGTTTCAACTGACCTTGTTGTAATTTTGCATACTGTATACCGCTTTGCTATATTTTTAAGAAAGTGCAGTCTATAAATATTTCAGTAAAATAAATAATTCATAAAAGTGGGATAAGAAGCACAAAATGTTAGGCCACCCCTTAAAGTGGGGATTTGGTGAAGTTGCATTTTTGTTTGCTTGCTTGCTTGCTTAAAGCCAGTGAGATATGGAAATGGAAGTTGGGTAGTTAATATGTTATACTGACAGTACTATGAGCAATGTCATCAGGTCTTAAAAATAAAAAGTAATTGTTTTGGCTTTGTAGAGCATTTTCTTTTTCTGAGGCCAAAGGCCACATCTTTGTTACATGATCCATAATCCACTTGTGCCATGCTGGTCCATATATCAGGAATAGTCTCCTATCAAACCATCTTTCCTCATTTAACAACAACTTACACACTAGTGCTTTTGCAAAGCCTTTGCTGGGCTGTCCCTTCATTGTGCCATCTATTGTCAGTTTATCCTCCATTAGCCTTCACTTTTATTCAGTTCCTCTTGCTTAGACTGTCAATCAATCAATCATCATTTATTACGGTCAATGATCAGCACTATAAAATGTAAAAACAGTAAAACAATAAAACATATCAGTATTACAGAGGAGGAAACAAGGGCAGCAGCCTGAGATAATATGGTACTAATAGTGTTGAATTAAGGCATCCATGGCCCACCCAAGATTAACTATTATTATTAATTGCCATCATCACTCTCCTGCAGGTAACAGCTGAAGCACAAAATCTTGCCACTTTGGCTGTCACCTGTTGGTTCCTATCAGAGAGTAAATATTCTAAATAAAATGTGTCAGACTTTCCTGGGATTTTTTGGAGAATTGGATTAATAAGATTGAATCGGGAGTCTCGATAAAATGAACAATGCAACAATACATGTGCAACAGTTTCCACACTTCCCGTATCACAGGGGCAAAAACACTCCTGTACTGGCACCTTGCTAAATCTACCTTCTATGCTTAGACTGTAAATACTGTGGACTTCATTTCATATATATTTGCTACATATGCATCTCATCAAGAAGCTCAAAACAGGTTTTGAAGTGTAAGGCAGATATATGTGGATGGCAGAGATACAGTCTTGCCCAAGACTACTTTTTCAGGCCTACTTCTACACCCAATACTCTAGCCCAGGGCTAGCCAACACAGTGCCCTCCATTAGCCATGCTGGTTCGGGCCAATGGGAGTTGTAGCCCAACAATATCTGGAGGGCATCATGTTGGCTAGCACTGTTCTAGCCATTACTCCACACTGTCTGGGGACTACATAAATGTTAAAACAGTAACAGTAAACAAGAAAGGTTTATCAAATTGGGACAAAAAGAAATGTTTATCCATAGATAGATAAATGCAAATTTGCTGACAGTAGGGCAAGATTGCTTTATATTCTCACTGTTGAAACAGATTCTAGTCCACAGCAGTCCACTGCTGGTCGACAAATTCTCAATTGTATGACCTGATTTTGGCTCATTTATTCATTCATTGTTGACAGCTTCTGTATGTCAGATGCTTAGAAAAGTTGGAATGCAGAAAAGATGAAAGACTGTATTGTAATTAATTAAGCATATTAAGTAGTTTTTTGTGTGCAAGATGAAACTCTAGATGGAGCAGTTCCCTTTATTTAAATATGCTTTGCTCAGAAGATACGATTTCCCTGAGTTAGCGCCTGTTAGACAGATGACTGGCAGAAACATAATATCATTCTGTTGAAATATTCAACTATGGGTTAGATTAAAAAGCTGGTTAAGAAAGAATGAATGGATAGAGAGACCTACAGATGTGCAAAATTTCCAAATTTAATCTTTGAAAATATCCTGGCTATAGATGTATTCTGGGAACTGGCTACAGTATAAGATTGTAAAGTCATAATTCTCATTTAACTGTCTGTAACTGGATCAACTGACACAGATATGCTATAGGTTCTAATGATACAGACACATTATGATAAGTTTGCAAAACACTTTGAGAATACAGTCACTCATATCCTTCTGACTTTGGCTGGCATCCTAATCCCACTTACCTAGGAGTAAACCTCATTAAATTCAATGGATCTGAGTAGATGTGGTTAGGATTATAGACTTAGATGTAGCTATAATTAGGATAGTTAAGTCACTGAATCTATCCAGAGCACTGGCTAGTCTAGTTTTGTGGAATTAATTTCAGTTGGTGCAGCCTAAAGATGGACACAAGATTCTTAGAAAGGCATGGCATATCACATTTGTGTACTCAGAATTCCTTAAGCAACTTGATACCTTTATGACTTTAAGGAGCCACAGACACATATAACTCAGTGCCACAATCTAACACAGAGATAAGCATATTTAAGCCCCCGGATTGTTAATAGATTGATTGAAGTGCACTTGGGCACACCATGTCCTGGTTGTTGGAGCATTGTGGATTTTGCAGTGAGGCAGGGACAATGCCATAAGAGAAAGTCAGAGTACTGGACCCTGACCCATGGGTTAATTTGGAGGTAACGTCTGAAGTAGTCAGCACATCATTCAACCTGTAGTGAAGTTTTCAACCCTGTTTTCCACATAACTATTAGACAGTTCTTCCTGCCACCAGGACAAATGTGTGAGAGGCCTCTTTTTATGGGAGTTGCTTTGGCTTGTTCTCTTGTCCCTTGTGGCCTTGGCCTTCTGTTCTATCCCTACTAGGTCACTCTCTGAGTTTCTTTGTTGCTAGTGGACAGTGGTGTGTCAATTTTGGCAGAAGCTGGCATTCAGAGGCATACTGAGTGGAGATAGAACATATCCATCGTGGCTAGTAGCCATTTGATAGCCTTAACTTCCATGAATTTGTTTAACCTCTTTTAAAAGTAAGTGGCCATGATGAATCTTGTGGGAACATGTTCCATAATTTTGTGGGAACATTTTCCATAATTTAACTATCTACTGTGTGAAAAAGTTAAACTGGTTGGATGGCAGACCTGGCCATTTCCCCTAAAGCCTTTTCCAGTTGTATGGAGAGATGGGATTGGTTATCCTGGGCCTGCAAAATGTAACATCAAAAGTGATCCAGAATTAGGGTGAGCTTTCTTTTTCCTTTTTTTTTTTTTTGCAAGGGGGAGGGGAAGAGATGTCATCATAGCCAATCTCATTTTCAATTGTTTTACATTAGGGGTAGTCATCATGGTGCCTGTTGGATGTTATAGACTCCAACGCCAATCATTGCTGGCCATTAGCTATGCTAAGTGGGGCTGATGGGGAACAGAGTCTCCAACATCCACAGGGCAGCACATTAGCTACCCCTGTTCTATATTCTCATGATTTCTTTCAAGAGGAACTGGCCCCTAGGCTGCTAAGAAACCTCTGCATATGAAGATGGACTATGTCTATACCCATCAGCTTTGCTAGGCCAGAGGTAATGAGCTGATGCAATCCAATGTCTTTCAATAGGCTTCCTTAATCCTGATTTTTGTTTTGTTTACTCTGTCTAGACACACAAATTTCACTTGCCACATGAGCATTTTATTGGCTGGTTTTTCACGTTGTTAAATAGTGTACACATGGTGAACAAACTCACATGTCTGAGAAGAAAATAACAAAATAACATTTTTCTAAAAAAATAATCTCAGTGCTGCTGTGACTAATTTAATCTTGACAGAAGTAATTTGCTCTGGGTTCTGAATGGCTTTTATTCCCTTTTCTGGAGCTTTGTGCAAGTTTTACATGCAGCTTGTAGTTTCCTCAAGGAGTTGGGAGTGAAGAGAACTTGCTTAGAGGTATTGAATTTTACAGAGTTATGTCACATCTAATTGAATTCTCAGAATAACAATTTCATTTAGAGCAGACAAGAATTATTTAGATATGGGGTCTCTTCCTATAAAATATAGCCACTCCGGTTGCACCATTGGTTCAAGCATCTCCTTCCAATGCACTAAATTTAAAATGGCAGCAGGAACAGTTGACGGGTGGTATCAGGAGCTGCAGTGTTCTAAATCATTATTTGCAGATGCTGGCTGCCATCTCATCTTTTCAATGAATCTCTCACCAAATCTTTCAAGGCCCAGAATCTCCTTTGAAAAAAGTGTGGGGCTCCTGAGGCAATATTACAGTAGAAACTAAATCTGGATGTTTGTCTGAGTGAGAAAGACATATTTCAAAGCAACGGGTGAAACAAATGAGAAACAAGTCATGTTTTTCAGCCCTAGAGAAATTGGACTCTCTAGCAAAGAATTACATGAACTTCTGAGCTCTAATCCATAGGTTAAAACCTCTGAGCCGTGACCTGGCTCCCATCTGGTACCCATGTAGTCTCCAATTCTATGTTCACTGCTAGATTCAGGAGTCATAACAAGTAGACTATGCTCAGGGTCAGAGTTACACCTGAACAGATGTGAGCTGGTGCCTTTATTTTAACCTGCTTACCAGGTGGACCCCATGGAAGGTATGGAGCAGGGCCTCTATGATGTGTCCCTTACCCAAAGGTATGGAACAGTCCCATATATGAAACAGACTGCACAGAGGGGAAAATGGCTGATGGCAAGCATCTTCAGCAGAAAGAGTTGCTTGGTGTCAGTGGCTTCTGGAAACTCTGGGTTGTATCCAGTACCTTTTCTTTTCTTTTTGAAAAACAAGGTGCCAGTTCTCATGCTTTGATAAAAGTGCTGTGGGTGTCAGTACAAAATGGTCGCTATGGGCAGCAGCAGCAGCAGCAGCAGCAGCAGCAGCAGAGAAGAAGAAGAAGAAGAAGAAGAAGGTACTCTGTACTGATGAGTACTGCCACACACAAAAAAGTCCTGGCTGTATCCAACTAAGTCAGGTGTGGGGAACCTCTGGCCCTTCAGATGTTGCTGGACTACAACTCCTATCATCCTTGGCCATTGCCCATGCTTGCTGGGGCTGACAGAAGTTGTAGTTCAGCAACATCTGGAGAGCCAAAGTTTCCCCACACTTGAACTAGGTTATACTCAGAATAGACCTACTGAAATATAATGGCTCTAAGTTAGTCATGTCCATCAATTTCAATGAATCTACCCTGAGTATGACTAAAATAGGGCACAACCATAGGAGCTGCACTGTAAGGAGGTGTTACTGCAAAGAATATAAAAAGCTGCTAAGTCAGGCTCTTTATCTCCCTATTCCAGTGATGTCTACTCTGACTAGAAATGGTTTTCCAGCCTCTCATGGAGGGGTCTTTCTCACTGCCTACCACTTGATCTTTTTAAATGGAACTGGCAGAGCTTAAACCTGGGGCCCTCTGCATACTAAGCATGGGTTTTTCCAATGTGCTAAGATGGAGCATCAGAATGTAGTAGGTCAGGTGCCTTTGGAAATCTTTCTGTGTGGAATCTATAAGGTAGACTGTTTTAGCAATGAGCACTAGCATAGAAGTATTTTTCATTTACTTTCCACTAAATGAAGTATCAGAATTGATTTTCACTAAAAGGAATACAAGTGAAATCATACTTTTTCTGGAAAACAATTCACTTATGAATATTTTGATCTCTTTTAATTTTCTTTCTTTTCAAATGTAGGTTTTTGTGGCCATGTTGGAGAAATATCAAGGCTTATTCCAGGTCTGAAGTTATCCCCAACAAAGTGCCATCCAGTAGGACTCATCCACAGCAAGCTTAGCAATGGCACCAAAGGGGCAACAATTACACTGTTGCAAACTGTGCTGAGCATCATTTTGCTACAGGGCATTGTGGGAATGTAAAATGGTGGCTTCCTAACTGCCTGCAGCTGGCATTCAGTACGTTTGGTGGGAAACATTCAGAAATTGGTGGAAAACACCAATTTCAATCTAAAAGCAAATTTATACAATGAAACCAGTAGGGGATGGCATGGTGGGACGGTTTTGCTCATTTGACCTCTGGTCAGTTGCACTGTTGCTGCTTACTAGAAGGCAGAGGGGCAGGGATAAGGCAGTGGCAATGTCAGTGGAATTGCACTGCACCAACCTCACTGCCAACTGGCACATTCACCCTACCTCCAGGTAAGCAGCAACAACAAAACCAATCAGAGATCAGGTGAGTAGCAACGCCACACCATGCCAACTGCTACTGCATAAAACCTTGTCAACATAAAAAGGTCTTAAAGAGATCAAAGTGGCAGGCAAGAGGGGCTCAGGTCTTCACCAGGAAGTGTTCCAGAGTTGTGGTGCCATCACTGAGAAGTTTTGTCTGTTATGTTTACAACCTACGATAATGACACAGAATGTGGGGCCTCTGAGACCGATTTTTAAAAGACTGGGCAAGTCTTCATGGGGGCAGACAGTACTTAGGTAGCCATGCCCTAAATAATTTAGGGATTTAAAGACCAAAGGTAGCATTTTGAATTGCGCCTGGAAGCAGGCCACCAATGAAGTTGATGTAAGACCAGAATTATATTGTCCAATCAACAGGCACCAGGGAAAAGTCTAGCTACCAAATTTTGGAGCAGCTGAAGTTTCCAAGCAGTTTTTAAAGGAAGAACTATGTAGATAACATTGCAGTAGTCCAGTCTGGAAGTAATTAAATCATGGATGATTGAATGTGCATCCTTGCCCATTTTGTCAGGTGGCAAGTTCAGCCCAATACAATACTTGTGTACATCATTCTCTAGCTGGGGCCCATAAATTTAAAATATACATGACTATCATAAAATGCAAAGTTCTCTCACACTTATATCATAGTCATTTTTAAAATTTGAATTTCTGCTACTAATTTCTAGCTTCATGTTCATAAACAAAATGAAATGGGTAACTTAACTAAAAACTTGAGGAATTATTATCTCATTCACCATTAAGCCAGGAAAATATTGAATCATTTGGCCTTGGCTGTGTTTAACCATTGCTCATTTGTCATTCTTTAATACAGCAATCCGAGTACATGCTAAAGACTTTCATCGAGAAGTACAGGAAGGAAATTACAGAAGGATTATACAATTCATACAATACTAGACAGTTGTTTCAAGCATTAGGAAACACAATCTTTGCCACAGGAAAACTGAGGTGTGCATCTGTGGCTAATTGTCTTTTCCTCCCACACACTCTCTTAACATACCACCTGAACAATTTTTAGCCAGCTTTATTTTTGTTTAGCTGCCTGGGGAATTTGTATATTTGTACCTCAATAGCATCTAGTGTTGTGTATGGGCAACATGCTGTTTTAAAATTGAGTGCATTTAATGGAATTAATATAAACAAATTAACAGCGGCGGCTGCTGTTCTGAGTGAAATTGCATCTTTTACTTCAAATGACTACATTGCTTTAGTTGGCAAATAGGAGGCGGGCTATCATGGAAATCAGCCTTTCCCAACCTGATCCTCTCGAGATACTTTGGAATGCTCCCATTTGCCTAGCCGGGATGGCCAGAAATCCAAGATGGTGGGAGTTGTAGTCCAACAACATCTGGAGAGCACCAGGATGCGGAAGGCTGATGGAAATGAATGCAAATGTTATATTTCTTGTAAATGCAGAGAATTGCCTTATCTTGCTCAGTAAGGATGGCCAAGAAGCGAGCGAGCGAGATTTAAATTAAACATTAAAAAGAGTCTCCTCCTGCTTATGGATCCACAGCTACTTCATGTGTGCAGCAGGCGTTGGCTGTTTCTTGCTGTTTGACAAGTGTTTTTGAGAAACACTTGGGGTTGTTTCAAAAACGTCTTGTGAGGCAGAGCTAGTGCCGACATAATGCTGGCTCCCTCTTAACTGTAGTTAAGAGATCTGGAGTGTGCTGTGTGAGTCAATTCCCTCCTCCTGCCTTAACTTAGAAGAGATACGTGAGCACTGACCTTAACAGTAGTCAATGCTAAACAGGTTTTCTCATCCTACAATGTGTTGTATATGAGGCTGCCTTTGAAAACTGTCCAAAAATTCAGTTACTTCAGAATATGGCTGCAAGGCTGCTAACTGGGACTGAGTGATATAAGGTTATCTCACCAGTGGTTCACTATCTTCACTGTTTCCAGTCCATTTGAGGTTTTAATCTCTAAGGCCCTTGATAAATTGGGACCAGGATACCCAAAAGACTGGCTCTCTCCATAAGTACTGACCAGAATTTGAGATCTTCTGAGATGCACAGCAGCCTTGTGAAATACTATGGAATTTGCTACCAGATGATGTGGTGATAGCCACCAATTTAGATGGCTTTGAAAGACAGATTAGAAAATTCCATGGACAGTGAGACTATCGATGGCAACGAGGCATGATGGCAATGGGCTACCTCCATGTTCACAGGTGGTGTGCCTCTGGGTGCAGGTCACTGGACATCAACAGTGGAAGACTATTACCCTTATGTCTGGCTTGTGGGCTTCCCATAGGCATCTGGTTGACTTTCTATGGGAAACAGGATGCTGGACTAAATACCTCTTTGGTCTTTTGGACTTTTCTTACCATCTCTGTAGGTCCGTATCCAAGGGTTCCAAGTACTGACTGAGGTGCAGTAAGTGGTGAAGCTTTTCAGTTGTGGTGGCTTGGCTGTGGGACGTCTTCCCAAAGGAGGCTCACCTGGCACCTACTTTGATGTCATTCTGGTGCCAGGTAAAGATTAATTAATTTTAATCTGCCTTAACTTTAAACTGTTTATGTTCTCTCTGACCCCTTAATGCTGTATTTATACTTCTGTGGTTGTTTTTATTATTTGTCATTTATGAATACTATAACTGACTAAATGCATAAAAATCAGCACTGACTGCAGCTATGGTTCATGCCACTATACCTCTTCACCATAGCTAAGATGGAAGGTAAGAACTGTTCCCAATGTCTTAAGCATAGTGCAAGGGCTTTGCTTTTAAGGAAAAGCAAAAACGACTGCACAGGTCCTTCCATATTAGAGCGGGCAGGTGGCAAAGACATCAGGCTTATTCAATAGAGGACATTTCCACAAGTGTGGCTTGCATGAGAGAAAAGCAACCAGCCTTTAGGTCAAAATAGACATGATGTTAATTGTACAAATGCAATTTATGTCCACGGTTTTGTTATGTAAACAGCAGCCATACAGCAGCCTTAGAACTGTGGAGGTGGGGGCAGAAACTTTTACTTTGTCTCTGTCTGCTGTGGCCTTGACAAAAATCACAGCTCAGAAGCTGCTATTTGCATTTCAAGGGAAGCTCCCATTGGAACCAATGGAAGCTTACTTTGAAATGCACAGAGATATTTGTCATAGAATCATAGAATAGTAGAGTTGGAAGGGGCCTATAAGGCCATCAAGTCCAACCCCCTGCTCAATGCAGGAATCCAAATCAAAGCATTCCCGACAGATGGCTGTCCAGCTGCCTCTTGAATGCCTCCAGTGTCGGAGAGCCCACTACCTCTCTAGGTAATTGGTTCCATTGTCGTATGGCTCTAACAGTTAGGAAGTTTTTCCTGATGTCCAGTCGAAGATTGTCGAGATTATGGCAGGGAAGGAAAGACTTGAACAACTCCTCCCCACTGCTTACAGTTCTGAGGCATGCTAGTTGCATCTAATTTGGCCTTAATTCAGTCTACTACCAGGCAGAGCTTGGAAAAGTTACTTTTTAAAACTACAACTCCCATCAGTCCCAGCCAGTATGGCCACTGGATTCGGCTGATGGGAGTTGTAGTTCAAAAAAGTAACTTTTCCAAGCTCTGCTACCGGGCATTCAACCCAACAACTCAGATAACTGAAAAGAGCAAGAAGCAGGAAAGGGCAGGGATATAGTCAGGCTGAGTACGTAAGCAGAATCTAGGAGCAGAAGAGCAGCACACTCATTTTTCCCAGAGCAATGAGATCCAATTATAACTCCATAGTAGCTATCTTGCCTCTCTCTCCTCCCCATACTTTAGACCACACTTAGTCAACCTAGTGCCCTTCAGATATATGGGACTACAACTCCCATCAACCCCAGCCATCTGCAGGGCCTTGGGTTCCCCAGTCCCGCTGTACCCTTTATGCTTGTTCCCCCTAGAAAGCTGGAAACTTCTACTGGAACACTGAGCTTTCACTAAGAATTTGTGTAGTGATAGGGGCACTTTTAGAGATAGAGTTCTGTGGGTGAAAAAGGCAAGGGTACACTCATATTTCGAGTATACCTTAAGGTATTTCAGTTTCTAGCCTTTTTCAAACTCACTAGAGCCTCATTTTGCATATTCAGTGAACACATGGAAGGAAGGAGGGGTTTAGGATCATGTCCATGATCCCTGTTCCTTACTTCAATACATCCGGCTGAACCTGTGAAGAGAGCCTACATGTGTATAGATTGTGTGTGTGTAGGCTCTTTTGTCCATTTGGAAGTTATGCAAAAGGCACATTTCCCAATCATGCATTCAAGCACATTTCCCAATCATGCTTTATATTTCAAATCTTTGACTGCACATGGAGGTCAAGGGCAGGAAAAGTGCTCAATATCCCACTCTATGCATACTGTGTAGTATTGCCTTGTGGAGAGGACTTTTGTCAAAATAACATGGATTTTAGGCATACCTATTTCTTGTCATGGATTCCTCTTTGACATGAAATTAGTACTTAAAATAGTGCAGTCAGTTTCCGACACCCATCCAAGAATCTATTATGCCAAACAGGTTTTCTGATGAGGACTGAGATAAAAATTTAGTGGGTCTGTATTCCTGATGAATTTGCATGTGTTCAAAAAACAGCAACAAGTTTTTCTTTTCTTATCTTTAAAATGGAAAGAATACGTGGTGCAGAGAGTCACTGGGAAAGTCTTTGGCTCTAAGTTGTTCTGCCTCTTCTCTGTGGAAACACATGTCTCTGCCTGCTGTTCATCAGTCTTGATTTTGATGGGGTGATTTTTAGTCAGCTGTCTCTATCACTTTGGCACAGACAAAAATCCCTTAAAAAATGTTACACTTCATCAAAGTGTATCATGAGACTTCACGGTCATTATCTCAATGGTCGCTCTGATGTGCTACAATTGGCAGAGAGACAGACGGTAGGGGGTGTATTAGAAGAAAGCCTGTGTTTCATGTGGAAAGCTGGCAAGCCTCTCTGAGCTTCTGTCAACAACTCAGCGGTCTGATCCGATGCACTGAGTGCTGATTATGCTCTTGTTTCTGTAGGAAGTAAACAAGAAAATGAATTCCATACCACAACACAGCCTCTTTGTATCTTCAAAATGGTGTGACTGGAATAGAGCCAACCTCATTGAAAGTTTGGCCATTTTTGTCATCAGTGCCCTGGTACTGATGGAAGCTTTGATTACTGCTTGGATCCCGCAATAAGACTTTTCAGGGACAGCCACTCAGCAAATAAAGGCATTGATTGGTTGTTGGGTCAATTTAGCCATCAGGGTGCAGAGCAATGTCCTTATAAAAGACTAATGGATTAGCTACACAGCCACTACCACTGTAGGCCTTATTTCTCAAGTAACTTCATGACTGCTTTCCAGCTTGGCAGGAACTCACTTCCTCTAAAGCTAGCTTCAGAGCATTCTTGCTATCAATAGTGCAGTTCAAAGGATTAGACACAAAGAGCTTTACAATTTAATGAAAACAGCTGTTGAAACAAAAAATTATTTCAAACAATAGATTGCATGGAAAAAAACTATTAATGATGCAAAGTTATGCAGAAAAAGTAGAATTAATGTTCTGTTCATAACTGCTTGAAAAAACAGATAGAAAGTCGGGCATTTTTAGTCTGTTGATTTAAATGTGTCATTAACTTGTGGTGTTTATAATAATATTGGCCATTTTGTTATGTTTTGTTAATGTTTAATCAGCTAATCATTTTAAGCTCTTGAGTTCTTCTTGGCACAGTTGCACTACGAGTAAGTAAAACTACAGTTTAATGAGCTGATGTTTCACATGTAGAAAATGTTGAATTCTGAAGTGTGTTATGATAGCTTAAGATGAATGATGATGTTGGAAACGTAAAAGGCAATATTAATGTTTGGATGATTAATTGCAAATGAACCTCGTTTGTCATCTCCTGCCTCCCTTGCTACCATATCTGTAGGGTATGGTAGAAAGAGTTCTTCTTCAGGAATGTCTTGCTCTCTAGTTGCTTCACCAAGCAAATTCAAATACTCTTCAAGGGGGATCCAAAATCTGCAATCAGAATATATATATATATATATATATATATATATATATATATATATATATATATATATATATATATATATATATATATATTCCATTTCCAGTGTTCAACAAGAAGGAATGGAGGGAACGTGATGGAAGATGGGAATAGTTAATAGTGTAGGGGGCAAGAAGACTATTAATTGTGGCTACTGAAGTTTGCAAGAGCAGCTCTGCTCTGCTCTGCTCCACCTCTGGCTTGTGAGCCTTCAGCAGACAATGCATACGTTTTTCTCAGGAAATGTAATACTTTAAAAACACAAGCAAACTTTATATATCCTTAAAATGAATGAAACCATGGATCATAGCTCAGTGGAAGTGCACATGCTTTACATTTAGGCGACGTACATACCATACATTTAAAGCACCTAACTTCCCCCCAAGAATCCTGATAACTGTAGTTTAACCTTCACAGAGCTATCATTCCTAGCACCTTTAACAAACTATAGTTCACAGGATATTTTTTGTGGGGGGGGATGTGCATTAAATCTGTGGTGTGTATGCAACCACAGATGTTCCCAAAATCATCCCTAGCATCTCCAGTTTTGTTTTGTTTTTAAGTATTATGTAGCAGGTGCTGTGAAAGACCTCTGCTAGGGAGTGGCTACCAGAGAGTAGACAATACTGACCTAGTTTGTCAAAAAGTCTGACCTGTTATAATGTAGCTTCCCATCTACCTTATAACTGAGTCCCACTGAGCCAAGTTAGTCACAATTAACTTGGGCTGAATGGGGCCAGTATTTTCAGTTCAATTCCTGATGCTTCACAGTGAAGTTGAAGAAAATGTACTCTTCAAAATCATTGGCCTGCAATTCTCCTGCTCTGCAGTGTATGCCAGGCAGTACCTGTGTCTTTTAAAGCCTGCTGTGTAGCTAGCTCATAGCTGATCTGTGGACTGCAGCAAGAGCCATTCCTTGTACCGTATGGAAATCTAGCTGCCACCACTTGACACCCTAACCCTGCCCTTGATCTCTCTTTCTTCCCCCACAGAAGACTTAATTCTCTGCTGCCTTGCTCTTCTTCTCCCTGCCTATCAACCACAAGAAAAATAGCTGCTTCCCTATTTGCAATTTTTTAAAATCCTTGACTAGCAGCTCTGGGAATTGTCTTATGATCTTTTGAATATAGTATGTTCCACATCTTGCTTTCTCTCAGCATCTTGAGCCACCATACCAAGAAGTCCCATTAAGAATGTTATTAACTTTGCTGATATAAGCTCCCTCTCTCTGTAACTACTGTTTATTTCAGATTGCTAGCTAATTGGCATGCTCTAACACCCTTGTTAAGCCAACCAGAATATATTGCTTTAGAATGCCTTGGGAATTTAACTAATTTCATGCTAGAACTTAATAAGTAGGATCCGCCACTCTCTTTCATATCACCAGAAATCCATTAGGTGACTAACTCCTTGCAGTGAGTGGATGAAAGCTTTATTAGTCATAGGGTTTCTGCTCCAAACATGCCACCAGAATTTAGCATGGGATCGGCACTGAAATGCAATTTACTTTCCAACTGAATAAAACTTGCAGCAATGCTTTCAGAGGGTAAAATGGGGCTATAATTGTATTTAAATTTGTGTTTCTGTCTATGAATTTAATTTCATGACAGACCAAACATAGTGAGGTAGGCCATTTGGAATAAAGGCAGCTACTTCAATTAATAAATCATAGTTTCTGAAACCTTGTTGCTTTTTTCATATGTAAATCATCCACTTGGTATGCATATTTTAAGTGACCAGTTCCATTGCCCTTACTGAATGGATGGATTCTTGTGTAGGGTTCTGCATATATTTGTCTAGTAAGTAATTCAAGATTGGTTTTACCCAGTTTTTGTACAACTGAGGGAAAGGTTTTATGCTCAACCACCTTTTTCAAGAAATCTTTGAACAGGGTACAGCATACAGAAGGACAGTTCAAGGTGCTGAGTTTGATACATGAATCCTGAAATGGCTTAGGCTTTCTGGATGTAACATATCCCACACATGAGTTGAGTTTGACCAGTTTCCCCCCTGCACTTTATGCCATCACCAAATGACAAGAACTTAGCAAAACTGGGCTTCCAAATGCCATCACCATTTTAGCAAGTTAGATTTTTCTTCCAGTTTGACTAAATTAGGGTGGCTGCAGAATATGACACATGTTGGCTGTAGTCACACGATCAAATTCTGCAGAAAAACTAATTTGGAGGAGCAAAGGCCATTATTAGGGAGTAAGGATTTAATCCAAAATATGTAGGATATTAATAAATTGAGACTGAAAGGTGGAGGAGCAGGAAATATTTAGTGGGAGTGCCCCCCCTTGTTGCCATTCCTGTCAATTGGAATCCCACTAGTTGGTGAATGCAAAAGTAATCAAGTACTTGGGAAAAGAAACTTGGTTGTCTGAATGTTCCCCAAAGATCCCCTTTAAACTGAAGTGCCATACAAACTAAATATTACAAAACAGCCTCAACATTTGGAAAGCAATTATTCTACCTATCCAGATGTGGGCTTTTTCCAATCAGGTTTCCTTCCCCCTCCTCCTCTAATAGTCTCCATTCTATGGTTCTACTCGTAGATATCATGCTGGCAGAGTGCTCACATCTCTTCATTATTAATTCATCTCATGGAACTTAATTGGACAAGGCTAGAGTGAATTTGACAAACATCACAGCAGCAGAAAAAGCAATCACTCTTTCAAGATGAAAATTTGTTTGATGTCTTACTGTGTAACTCATTTACTCTCCTTGGGAATCACATGACCAGAATGTTAATCAGCCATTGATTGGCTTCTCTCCTTGGACAGTCACATGACCAGAATATTAATAGTTTGGTACTTGGTAGCGGCACTGTTAGGCAACCTTGTGATTGGCTGCCAGGTTAAGATAGGGAGATAAGTGGGTGCTTGATGAGCACTTGACAGAACTTCACAGAAAATTAAGGCCCTAAAATAGCATGAGAAAGTCTTGTCAAATCAAGCATGATTATCATTGAATGCTTAAGGAATTCATCATCTGCATGAAATTGATACACTTCAGCACCAGCATGCCTCACAGTCAGCAGGGACTCATCAGACTTTTATTTATGTGTGTTCACCAAATCACATTAATTCTGAGAGCTAAAACATGCTAAGGATGAAGGTTATTTTCTGTTCAATCTAATTTATCTATGACAATAATCATCACTAATAATATGTCAAATTAGATTGCAGTCATTTTATGCATGCATGCTGATTTGGAAAATAGCGTTAAAGCATTCCACAGTAATTAACTGTCGGCAAAGGTATGCAAGGCCTGAGGTAATCAGCATATCGGGACGGAAAATTAAGTTTTATAGAATGGATTTATAGATACATATCCGTATTTAATTCTGAATATAAATTATATTCTGTTAAGGCAAATGGAATTTTTATAATACTATTAAGGCCAATCATTTTTATTCAGGCACTTGCATTGCTAATTCATTTGGGGCCAAATTCCACTTTGAATCTTAGGGAATTTTCCCAGTAACACTAAGGAGACTAGTAATATTTGGCCTTTTCTCATTATTTCCCATTTTTATTATTAGTGTTGTACTTACCTATAGGATTTGGTTTCAAAGTTCCTCTTTAAAATGATATTATGTGGATGTAGGAATTTACTTGTACAGACTTTGTGAACTGCCATTTTGGTTGTAACTGCATCCAGTGTTATGATCTATAATCCAGCAAGAGACAAATGCCCAATATATTATGTTAGCTCTCTTGATTAATGTACAAGTCTAAATAAGAAGAACCTCTTGAAATTCATAGCACCAATTTCTAAATAAAGATGGTTAAATTGGGTTTATTTGTCCTTCCTCTCCCTCCCCCCACCCACACGGAAGTGTAAAGGGAAGACTGAAATTTTGTGCACATTACCCTACTCAGAACTGTTTTTCCTTAAGGCAATCATTTAAGCAAAAGCTGCTTCTTGATAGGAGTTTTTTTCTCTTTTTTCTCACAGTAGGTATTTTAAAGCTCTGATTGCTTTAATAGTAGTTTTACAGTCTCTTGACTTGTGAAGTATTACTGTATTAGGAAATGCTTGGTTCTAAACTGGCTGCTCAATAATGAGGTTTTAAAGGGAGTCATTTATTCTTCTGTTTATGCTGATACAGTTACAGGAATTTAAGGGTTTTTAAAAAAAAGGAATGGAAAAGTGCTATGCATGAAGAATTACATTTTTTTTAAAAAATGGGAGGGAAAAAATCTGTTTTGTATTTTTCTTATCCTAATCTCCTGTGATCCTGGTACTGCTGCTGCTGCTCCCCCCCCTTTATTGATTAAACGAATCTCTTCAAAAGGCCGGTTCCCAGGCTCTTTGATCTAATCCGATCTGATCTTATCCAACCACTTCGGCAGGACATTGGGGAATTAACAATAAGCAGCTTTGCCACAAGTGTTTAATAACTCAACACAATCTCCTTAGGGCTCCGAGCTGCTCATGTTCTCATCCAGTCAACAGCTCCTGGTGTAACAGATTGGACATCCCTCTGAACCTGAGGAATTTTCATGCACTGTGAAACTAATCGCTTCAAGTTCCTTCATAAATCACACAAAGCAGATTTCAGCATCTTAACAAATTGAAAGAGAGAGAGAGAGAGAGAGAGAATTCATCCATGGAGCTAAAGATTAGGAAAGAGTTGGGGTAGGTGCAGTGGTGCAGGGGAGAGGGCACTGTATAATCTACATTCTATCATCTTATTTAATGTGTTTCTCATCTGCTTAACTTCCACAAGCACACAATAATCCAGGCGCAGGCAGGCTAAACCTTAACGACCCCGCAAATCCACATTGACCTTGTTTTTTCTCCCTTCCCTGTGTCATAGAAACCATGTGGTTTCCACAAACGTTCTCTTGTTGTTCCTCTGGTGATAATTAAGGCCTGCTGAAAGCACACAGATTCTCACCACCACTGCTACCACCAAAAATATGTGTAGCAATGCAAGGCACTATAACATCCTATAATGTGAATCAAGAAGTAAATAGGAAGCTGCCTTATGCCAGGTCAGACTGTTTGTCCATCTAGCTCAGTATTGCATGCTTTTGTCAATCTGGCAGCAGCTCTCTATGGTCCCAAGCAAATGTCTTTCCCATTACCTGCTATCTGATACACTTTTTAACTAGAGATGCCAGGGACCGAACCTGGAACTTCTGCATGCAAAGCATGTACTCCACTAGTGAGAACAGTTTCTCCCCTACATCAATGATTCCCCCTGGCATATTCACCTTTGCTTTAAAAGGGTGCCTAAATGATGGACTCAAACCATTCCAAGTATATTTTTCTTAGGAGTAGTCATCTGGATTGTCTATTATCTGTATAGATACAAGGCGATAAAACATACATCTTTAATTGATTACATGAGTACTCATGCAGTAAACTAAGCGCTCTCCCTTACCAAGCTCTGTCTCTCCCCGAAATGTGTGGGTTGGTGGCTTTTTTTTTGACAGTACTCACCAGTACAGTATACTCTCACCTCTTTTTTTTGCAGCCCATGGCAGCCATTTTGTGCTGGCACCCATGACACTGGCACCCAAGGTATGAGCACCGGCAACTATTTGTTTTATTTTATTTTGACCCGAAAAAGTGTGCGGTCTCTCGGGTGGGTGTGTATTTCAGAATACAAAATTCTGAATTTCAGAATAGAAAAAAGGCTGAAAATTAAAACTCAAAAAAATGATGGGACAGCATTCTAATCAAATATACCAATGGGTTTGTCAAATTAACATATTACCACAGCAACTTACTGCCAACCTAAAATAGGATTTGCTCAGTCACATAAGCATCTATATCACATAGTAGATAGCTTAGCTTTTCTAAAGCAGAATTCCACTGTCAAGAGGGCTAAGATAACCCCAGGAAATTTAGAGTGTGGTTCAGGATGTAAAGAACAGAATGGCATATAGTGTGGAACATCTTCCAATCCTGAAGCTCCACAAATACAAATGTGCTGTGCCAGTGGGATTTGACTATATCTGCCATCAATCATGGCAGTTGGCATGGTTTGTTAGAAGTAAATAACCACGAAGGCTTGCTTATTTATTTAATTAATATATTTAATATACCATTTAATACCAAAACAGTCTCCAAGGAGTCTACAAAAATTATATTTTTGCAACTGAGAAACTACAGTTCAGTATAATACAAAACTACAATACAGTGCAATATAAAGCAATAAAATCTCCCCCAAAGCAAAGACATAGCACCATATTTTGAAAACATCTTAAGAGTCAGGAGACCTACCTTCTTCACTCTCTCCTGTGCCAAGACATACCCCAACTCACAGTATGTAATACTCACCCCACTTAAGGCTTGAGCAAGTAACACTCAATCCATTTAAACATTGAGCATTTAATAGCAGCCAGGTAAGAAGTTCTGTCATGACCATTTTTACATTTCCTGTACCATCTGGGAAAAAATGAATTTAAAGTGATTTGCCTATCAAACAGGATGTTTTTACCAGGAATCCATTCTCGAACTTTACTACCAGCTTGGGGAGGAATCTGAAGGTCTGCTAGAATAGCGTCAGAGTTATGTTATCTGTATGATTTTTTAATAGAACATTGCTCCTAGAACAATAGACAGTATACAAAAATGTTGCCACGCTAATAGTGGTTTTCTGATATAACAGTAATGTAAGTTGAGAGGTTAATGCCATTGTGCACAGTTTCTCCTCTCAAGCCCTTTGTAGGGGTTCAAAGAACACATGCCAGAATAAAGGGTAGAGAGTCATGGCCACACATCCACAAGCCTTGTTCCCAACATCCCTTCCTCTGCATCACTGTTCAACCTTGGGTCCCTAGTTGTTGTTGGACTGCAACTCCCAGCATCCCCAAGCAGCATGGTCAATTGTCAGGGATGATGGGAGCTGTAGTCCATCAACATCTGGGAACCCAAGGCTGAAGAACAGTGCTCTACATTGAGAAGAAAGGGCTGAATGGAGGCTCATGTGCATTCAGCTGCTCATGCATAAATCCTCCCTGCATCAGGAACCCTGGCTTCATAGGATTCCCATTCTAAGCATGGTCAGTCAATTGAGCAAAGAATATTCCTATAGACCTTCAGCCTCAACACATGAAGGTTAGGTGGATCCAGAGAAGCCAGGGGCATTGGGAACAATCTGGCACATGTGGTCACACACCCTCTCTACACTTTATGCCCACACATACCCTTTAAACATCTGAATACAGCTTTAGTTGCTCAACATTCTATGTCATTTAGTTATGATGGGGACTTTGGAGGGGGGAACGTTTCTCCTTGGGCTCTTTTTCTCTTCATATTTTTTGTACTTGTGGATAGTTTGAGGTGACCCCAAGCCTGCTCTCTCATGTATATGGATGTTGTAGTTCTGATTACATAAGTGTGAGCACAGACTGAGGTTGGTATTAGTGTATACATGTTTCTGGGAACATAGTGGAGGTCTCAAATGTGCGTATCATTTTTCATAGCTTTGGGAATGTTTGGAGGTCCATAGGACCCCCCCCCCAGTCTATCTATTTGAACTAATAGAGTGCTATTCATTGTCACAATATATACTAATGAATAAACATCTTCTTGACTTCAGACAGTACAAAACATGCTGTTGATTTTCTTCAGAGGAAAACACATTTGAGAGATTATGTTTTTGGCTCTTGCCCATGCATTAGAAAGACACTTTGTTTTTCTTTTGCTTTTTAACAAGCTTTTAAATGAAACCCCCTAACTAGGAAAATGTTCACAAAAAAATAAACTGCATCCTGTTTTTGTATATATTTAAGATCTAGACAATCTAAACCAATAAAATGAAATCTTGTTTCATAGAATCTGCAAACTATGTGACCACTAACCCATTCCCAAAAGAAAACTGTGCCAGTTAAAATATGTCATGATTAGTTTGCTCAGTACTATCTCAAAACCATGAAGGCATTAATTCATGAACAGCTTTCCTTGTGCCAGGTTTTGAACAGATTCATGTACTTAAATATGGCGAAATACTGTCATTAACCTCTTTCAGATGTTCTTTGAATGCATGGAGTGGGATCATGTGTGCTGTTCCAACTCCTGACCTCCACAAATTCATTTGATAGTTGGACAAGAGTCTGTTCATATGCAACTATGTGCATGTAAGACTCTCCATATGTATGCACTTAGGTTCTGTTTATGCTTTGAAATGAATGTGTGAAGGTTGTGAATGGGGGTTGAGTGTGCAGTCGCTCTCTTCATTCCTAGTAGTGCTGTCAGGGGGAGACATTGGGGCAGAAATCCAGGCAGTATGAGCAGGAGGGCTTCCTAAAGCAATGTGATAGCTCACTACACTGTGAAGAAAGTGAAATACTACACACTGCCATCTAAAGCAGGGATGAAAACTTCAGGCCAAATGCAGCTGTTCAGGCTTCACTGTCTGGCCTTTTCCAGGCCATGCTTCCTCCCCAGGCTACACCTCCAAGCTGGCCTTGTGCCTTGTTTAGATACGTCCAAAGGTAAAAACCTTTGTTTTTGTTTTTTCATGACATCAATGAGAATGCCATATGTTTCATATAAAAAAATTAATTCAATATTTTCCCCTCAATAACAACAGTTATATCTTAAAATGTTGGGCTAACTGATGTTTGCCATTACTTGAATTATAGGAAGATCACTGGGGGCCTGCCCTTCTGTGATAGCCCAGGTCAGCCAATGGGGCTTGTGGATTACTTTAAGAAGCCCCTTTCTTTTCCTCTTGTAATAATTTGAGCACTGATGTTTGCACACTAGTCAACTAATAGAAAGAATCTGTAGATATCCAAGAGATTCAAACAACTGGCAAATAAACACACTTCAATTTTTTAAAAGCAATTTGTGAAGTAATAGAAATTGGAACGCTGACTGCCGTAATAATTCCTCAGATTGAAAGTTACAATTCCCGTCATCCCAACCAATAGTCATGCTGGCTGGGACTCCAACAATATCTACAGAGCCACAGGTAGGGATCAGAGCGAAATTCAGTATTAATGTGATTTGCACTTCCTGAAACAATTTGTTATTATGTGCCTTCAAGTCGATTACGACTTATGGCGACCCTATGAATCAGCGACCTCCAAGAGCATCTGTCATGAACCACCCTGCTCAAATCTTGTAAGTTCTGTGGCTTCCTTTATGGAATCAATCCATCTCTTGTTTGGCCTTCCTCTTTTTCTACTCCCTGCTGTTTTCCCCAGCATTATTGTCTTTTCTAGTGAATCATGTCTTCTCATTATGCATCCAAAGTATGATAACCTCAGTTTCATCATTTTAGCTTCTAATGACAGTTGTGGTTTAATTTGTTCTAACACCCAATTATTTGTCTTTTTCGCAGTCCATGGTATGCGCAAAGCTCTTCTCCAGCACCACATTTCAAATGAGTTGATTTTTCTCTTATCCGCCTTTTTAACTGTCCATCTTTCACATCCATATATAGAGATTGGGAATACCATGGTCTGAATGATCCTGACTTTGGTGTTCAGTGATACATCTTTGCATTTGAGGACCTTTTCTAGTTCTCTCACAGCTGCCCTCCCCAGTCCTAGCCTTCTTTTGATTTCTTGACAATTGTCTCCATTTTGGTTAATGACTGTGCCGAGGTATTGATAATCCTTGATAAGTTCAATGTCCTCATTGTCAACTGTACAGGTACATAAATCTTCTGTTGTCATTACTGTAGTCTTCTTGATGTAGTCCTGCTTTTGTGCTTTCCTCTTTAACTTTCATCAGCATTTGTTTTAAATCATTACTGGTTTCTGCTAAGAGTATGGTATTGTCTGCATATCTTAATGTTTCTCCCTCCAATTTTCACACCTCCTTCATCTTGGTCCAATCCTGCTTTCTGTATGATATGTTCTGTGTACAGATTAAACTAATAGGGTAATAAAATACACCCCTGTCTCACACCCTTTCTGAAGGGGAACCAATCGGTTTCTCCATATTCTGTCCTTACAGTAGCCTCTTGTCCAGAGTATAGGTTGCGCATCAGGACAATCAGATGCTGTGGCACCCCCATTTCTTTTAAAGCATTCCTTAGTTTTTCATGATCTACACAGTCAAAGGCTTTGCTGTAGTCTATAAAGCACAGGGTGATTTTCTTCTGAAATTCCTTGCTCCATTCCATTATCCAACGTATGTTTGTGATATGATCTTTGGTGCCTCTTCCCTGTCTAAATCCATCTTGGACATCTGGCATTTCTCGCTCCATATATGGTAAGAGCCTTTGTTGTAGAATCTTGAGAATTACTTTACTTGCATGGGATATTAAGGCAATAGTTCGGTAATTACTGCATTCTCTGGGATCCCCTTTCTTTGGAAGTGGGATATATATTGAACGCTTCCAGTCTGTGGGCCATTGTTTAGTTTTCCATATTTCTTGACAAATACATGAACCAAAACACATCTATCCTTCAACATTCTCACTTTTCTGAATTTTGTGATGCTGTTCTCCAGCAGAATAATGCATACAAATATGTGATATTAATATAAAGTATGCATATAAAATGCATATTAATAACATACAAAAATGCATTATAGTATGTTTAAGATGCTTTTTAAAATGTTATGTTTTTAACTTTTTTTAAAAAAAAAGATGTCTTTAGTGCTTTATCACTTGTTTGCTGCCCTGGGCAGGATATAAACTTAATAATAAATCAATAACAGTCAGGAACTTTATGTGCCAAACTCTGCATATTCAGAAAAAATCACAGTAAAATGCTGATGAATTTTCATGAGAAGTTTCTTTAAAAATAAAAATAAAATTCCCAAAATGATGTAGATTTATGGAGAAGTGAATTTAGAAAATGAGAGAAACTGTAATTGACAGATTTGTCCATCCCTAGCCATAGGCTCTTCAACCCTGGACCAGAAGGGAAAAAAACTAAAAAAGAATTAAGAGTGTCTAGGCACCAGTTCTGTGCAAAATCCTCTATGGCAATTGTTACAAGATAAACATGCACTGAGGCAACATGCTTGAGTGTCTGAGTAGTACAATAAGTGGAACAGCAAGGTGGTGGTGAGAGGGGTTGCCCCGTGAAGAAAGTGATATGCTGAAACAAGTTGAGCAATTGCATTTTTCAATAGACTTCTCCACTTTGCCTCTGTTTTCTTTGGCTTCTAGTTTCATTGGTACCTTTTTCTTTTCTTTTTTTTCTGTTCACAAATGTAGGGAAGAACACATGCAGAATAACTGGGGAAGTAATGGACAATCTGATCATCACAGTTATTTCCTAGGTCAAAGGCACACAACATGTTTAGAGTTCCCAATAAATCACAATGAAAGGAAAGAGATGGGGAAGAAGGCAGTGAAAGATAAACCAGACAAGGGCAGGACAGGGTGAAAAGCAAAGGTTTGTTGGGGAAGGATGTAAGTCTGGAAGAAAAGATGGGAGTATGTCTTAGGAGGACAACATTAAGGGGGATAAAAGATCATTCCTGGTAACTTTTTACATCTGGGTTCTAGTACACACAAGGCCAAATGCTAGATAGGATGCCATAAATCTTCTGGCTTCAGATAAGATTTCTGCAGTTCTAAATAAAAGAAGACCCTTTTTTCTGTAGTGTCATAAAAGTGGTAAATTCAAAACTACAGAGGCCACTTTCACCTGTAAATTGTTGGGGGGATTCATAAAATTGTAGGGGAACACAACGTAATTTTCATTTAATACTCTAGGATCACCTGGGTATATCAAACTGAGGTCCCATTATTTATTTGCATATGATCACAACTAACAAAAAAGAATGGAAATGATACTGTAGAGAATTTATGGCAAATTATTTTCATGGCAGAGTTAGACATAAAGGTAAACTTTCTGAATCTTACCCCATTTAACAATTTGTTTAATCTTGCTTCTGGAATAACTTCACAGCACTGCCCTAACACTTGTTCTGTGATAATATACTGTTGCGCGTCTCCCCCAATCTCCGAGCGGTGAGATTTCGGGGGTCCCTGCGCTTCTCCAGGGTTTGGTTTCCTTTGGGGAAGAAGGTCAGCAGAGACTGTGGTGTCTTTATGAAATATGGTTTATTTATTTACACACATTCCAACCTGAGCTTAAGGATGGAGGAGGTTCAATGCATCAGCAGTCCAATATCCATCTTTTCTATCTGGGTTGCAGGAGGCACCTCAAAGGCCATGGTGCAGAGAGCTAGTCCCTCTCTGCCCTGCCTTCCAGTTCCCAGCAATTCTCTAGTCACACACAAACTAAACACAACTTCTGCTAGCTGCTAGGAGTGCAGGGGGGGGCTCTCCTGAAGAGTTTCAATGACAAAAGGGTCTCCCTGGCCCATCCATCATTGCTAGGCAATTGATCGGCCCATTATCTTACCTGGCCAATATATTTGGTTAACAAAAGACTCATTTGACCAGCAGAGAGTTCCTCATTCCAAGGCACAGGATTCCAAATCAGAGGCTGGAAAGGTGACCCACAGGAATCATCCATCCCAACCCTCATGCTCATAACAATAAGTATATTCCCCTCACAAGGAAGACCTTCCATCTTGAAATGAAAGGTGAACTTGGAGGGAATTTATGAGATCGGACCCAAACCATATGCTTATATCCAAAATTGGTCATACTAGGAGTAGACCCATTGAAATAATTTGAAATGATTAACTCAGCTTCATTAATTTCAATGGGTCTATATATGATTAACACTGGATACAACAAACCCCAGATTCTAGCACTTTTGTTTGTTTGCATATAGCCTTAGATTGACGAGGACATTATTTTTAATTTTCAGGATCTTGTCAGTATTCCACTGTGGCCTTCTGTTATTGAAAGGGAAGTCCATGACTTGATTAGTTTCCTGCCAAATTGTATGGTGCCTGGTGAGAATATGGTACCTATGAACGATTCAATGTGTAGTGATGCCCAATTTTGGTAATTTTTTTACCAAAGGGTGGGAGCCCTATATAACAGTCCATCGTTCACAAAAAAAGCTCTAAGGAAGACTCTAAAAACAACACAATCCCAAGATCAAGAGCTGCTTGCTCTTGCTCCTTAATTTCTGTAAAAATCATATCATTGAAGAGCTTCAGAATACAAATTACCTTCTACCTTTTCAGAATTATAAGATTCTAGGTCTCATGTATGCTGAGGACACAGCACTTCTCTGAGTTATGCAAGGTGGCCTGTAATGCCTTTTGAGAAAATTTAGAGATCAGAAAGAACATTTTGTGATAAATTATGCTAAAATTAGAGGTGGTCCATTTTCGGAAAAGAGCCAAAATGTATGTGGTCTTTGGGTGGTTTTGAAACAGAACAAGAAACTTTGAATAGCTTAGAGTGCATATTAATAAAACACACTTTTGAAACTGGGGAAATTTAGCTAACCCCTAATTTTATTCAAGCGATCTTAAACTTTGTCTGCAGAAAAAGGTGTGAATTTGATAGTAACATTTCTAAAAGTGTTGTAAAGGTAAAGGCATCACCCATTGCTATATTGAGCTCAGTTATGTGAAAATGGGGCCACCCAAGTCCTTTAGAGACCCTCCAAAGTCGGCTTTTAAGAAAACCTTGTGTGCAACTATCACCTTCATGGTAGCGTAAAGTAGCAGTCAAAAAATGCCTGATAGTTTCATTGTCAATTGATCACCATTCATCAACTTTTGTGTGCTTGATTTCCAAAACCATAGTTCTGCTTTCACTTGTTATGAATGTTTTCTTTTATTGAGTTGTCCTGAGAACTGCAATGTTATAATGTGGAAGATTGATAGATCTTATCTTTTATATGGTATAGCACAGCGGGGAGGAGAGCCTGACTGGGAGTCCAGAGTCTGTGAATTCAAATCCCTGCTCGTGTGTCCTGGGTGTCAAGGGCCAGCTAAAGATCACCCCCACAGGGAGCGGCTCAAGGGTTAAGTGCCCTGCCACCTGTGCAGCTGTGGGCAAGCTGCATAGTCCCAAGGAGCCCAGTTGTCCCCCAGCTGGCAGTTGTGGACAAGGAAGGGGCTGGCTTGTGCAGTTGTAGCAAGATGATCAGGCCCTAGTCAGCTGGGGAGGACTAGCCTCAGAGGGAGGCAATGGTAAACTTCCTCTAAATGCCGCTTACCATGAAATCGCTATTCATAGGGTCGTCATAGGTTGGGATCGACTTGAAGGCATTCCATTTTTCATTTTTCATTTAACAAAATTTGGATACCTGTAAAATTGCTTTACAAAGATTATTGTAATAAGCCTATTACATCAAAATTTATGTAATAATGTATAACAATAAATAAGTTATTTTAAAATGCCTAATAGAACAGATGCTCATTTGCAGCTGGTCTGTGCAATATGAACATCCTGTGTCTAATGGAGACTTCTCCCCTTATTGACTGTAGAAACAACTGACTGAGAGACAGTCAAAAGTTTAATTAAAAGTAGAATTTATATGCCAGTGGTTCCAGTTAGATATAGAAATTACATATATACTAGCCTGCAATCCTAAATGACTTTCCTGGGAATAAATATTATTGAACTCAATTGAGCTTGTATAGGATTGAATTATAGGTTTTCTCAGTGGTATAGATCAGACTTCCCCAACTTGATGACCTCCAGATGTTTTGGACTATAATCCAATAATCCCTGACCATTGCCTATGCTGGCCTGGGTTGATGGGAGTGGTAGTCCAAAACACCTTGTTATTTTATTTATTAAATTTCTTAGTCGCCCATCTGGCTGGTTCTCCAGCCACTCTGGGCGACGTACAAATTAGCATATCAGTGCAATAAACATTAGAATCTGAGCCAATAATAATAATAAAATCTATCTACACCTCTAATAACATAGCAATCCAGTAAACATTAAAATCTACACCAATAGTAATAATAAAATCTAATCCTCCCCAAAGGCCTGCCTGAAGAGCCAGGTCTTCACGGCCCGGTAGAAACTCATTATAGAGGGGGCAAGGCAGAGATCATTAGGGAGGGAGTTCCACAAGGTAGGGGCCACAATTGAAAAAGCCCTCTGTCTAGTCCTCACCAATCTGGCTGTTTTCACTGATGGGATAGACAGAAGGCTTTCTGAGGCTGATCTTGTTAGGCGGCATAACTGATGGTGCTTGAGCTGCTCCTTCAGATAGACTGGGCCGAGACCATATAGGGATTTAAAGGTCAAAACCAACACCTTGAATTGGGCCCGGCAAGCCGCCGGTAGCCAGTGTAGTTCTTTTAACACTGGAGTTATGTGATCCCACCGGCGGCTGCCTTTGATCAGGCGCGCTGCCGCATTCTGTACCAGTTGCAATTTCCGGACCATTTTCAAGGGTAGCCCCACGTAGAGCACATTACAGTAGTCAAGGTGATAGCAGACCAAGGCATGTACCACCGACAGGAGCAGATGATTGGGGAGGTAGGGGCACAGCCTCCATATCAGATGAAGTTGATACAATGCTGCCCGGCTCACAGCCGAGACCTGAGCTTCCATGGACAGTTGAGAGTCAAAAATGACCCCAAGGCTGCGGACCTTATTGTTGTTATATGCCTTCAAGTCGATTACGACTTGTGGCAACCCTATGAATCAGCAACCTCCAATAGCATCTATTATAAACCACCCTGTTCAGATCTTGTAGGTTCAGGTCTGTGGCTTTCTTTATGGAATCAATCCATCTCTTGTTTGGCCTTCCTCTTTTTCTACTCCCTTCTGTTTTTCCCAGCATTATTGTCTCTACTAGTGAATCATGTCTTCTCGTGTGTCCAAAGTATGATAACCTCAGTTTAATCATTTTACCTTCTAGAGACAGTTCTGGTTTAATTTGTTCTAACACCCATTTATTTGTCTTTTTCGCAGTCCATGGTATGCACAAAGCTCTCCTCCAACACCACATTCCAAATGAGTTGATTTTCTCTTATCCGCTTTTTTCATCCAGCTTTCACATCCATACATAAAGATCAGGAATACCATGGTCTGAATGATCCTGACTTTAGTGAACAAATGATAATTCTTTGCATTTGAGGACCTTTTCTAGTTCTATCTGCCCTCCCCAGTCCTAGCCTTCTTCTGATTTCTATTGTCTCTATTTTGGTTAATGACTATGCCACGGTATTGATAATCCTTAACAAGTTGAATGTCCTCATTGTCAACTTTAAAGTTACATAAATCTTCTGTTGTCATTACTTTAATCATCTTGACGTTCAGCTGTAGTCCTGCTTTTGTGCTTTCCTCTTTAACTTTCATCAGCATTCATTTCAAATCATTACTGGTTTCTGCTAAGAGTATGGTATCGTCTTCATATAATAAATTATTGATGTTTCTCCCTCCAGTTTCACACCTCCTTCATCTTGGTCCAATCCCACTTTCCATATGATATGTTCTGCATATAGATTAAACAAATAGGGTGATAAAATACACACCTGCCTCACACCCATTCCGATTGGGAACCAATCAGTTTCTCCATATTCTGTCCTTATAGTAGCCTCTTGTGCAGAGTATAGGTTGCGCATCAGGACAATCAGATGCTGTGGCACCCCCAATTCTTTTAAAGCATTCCATAGTTTTTCATGATCTACACAGTCAAAGGCTTTGCTATAATTTATAAAGCACAGGGTGATTTCCTCTCTGAAATTCTTGGTCTGTTTCATTATCCAATGTGTGTTTGCAATATGATCTCTTGTACCTCTTCCCTTTCTAAATCCAGTTTAGACATCTGGCATTTCTCACTCCATATATGGTAAGAGCCTTTGTTGTAGAATCTTGAGCATTACTTTACTTGCATGGGATATTAAGGCAATAGTTCGATAATTACTGCATTCCCTGGGATCTCCTTTATTTGGAATTGGGATATATATTGAACTCTTCCAGTCTGTGGGCCATTGCTTTCTTTTCCATATATGTTGACTATTTTTTGTCAAAATTTGGAGAGATTCAGTCTCAGTAGCTTGTAGCAACTCTGTTGGTATGCCATTTGTTCCTGGTGATTTTTTTCTTCCAAGTATTTAAAGAGCAGCTTTCACCTCACATTCTAACATTTCTGGTTCTTCATCATATGGTTCCTCCATGAATGAATTTGTCATCCTGGCATCTCTTTTACAGAGTTCTTCAGTTTATTGCTTCCATCTTCCTTTTATTTGATCTCGGTCAGTCAGTGTGTTCCCCTGTTGATTATTCAACACCCCTACTCTTGGTTTAAATTTCTCTTCAATTTCTCTAATCTCTAGGAACAGGGCTCTTGTTCTACCCTTTTTGTTGTCTTCTTCTATTTCTATACAATAACTATTGTAATAATTCTCTTTGTCCCTATGTACTAGTCGCTGTATAGTTGCATTAAGGGTTCTAATCATATTTCTGTCTCCTTTTACTTTTGCTTTCCTTCTTTCTTTAACCATTTCAAGAGTTTCTTCAGTCATCCATTGTGGTCTTTCTTTTTAACTAGAGGTATTGTCTTTTTGCATTCTTTCCTGATAATATCTCTGACTTCACTCCACAGTTCTTCTGGTTCTATGTCAAGTAAGTTTAAAGCCTCAAATCTGTTCCTTGTTTGATCTTTATATTCTTCTGGGATGTTATTTAAATAGTATTTTGGCATTGTGATTGCTTCATTCTTCTTTAGCTTTACTCTGATTTTTGATATGACCAGTTCATTATCTGTACTGCAGTCTGCTCCTGGTCTTGTTTTTGTGGAAAGTATGGAACTTCTCCATCTTCTGCTCCCAATTATATAATCAATTTGATTCCTATATTGACCATTTGGTGATGTCCACATGTGCAGTCATCTTTTTGGTTGCTTAAAAAATGTGTTTGCAAGAAAGAAATTATTGGCTTCGCATAATTCAATAAGTCTTCCTCCTGCTTCATTTCTATTTCCTAAGTCCCATTTCCCCACAATTCCTAGTTCTTCGCTGTTCCCTACTTTTGCATTCCAGTCCCCCATGATTATCAGAACATCTTGTTTTGGTGTGTGATCAATTTCCTCCTGTATTTCTGCCTAAAATCTCTTCAATCCCTCTCTTCTGCATTTGCCGTTGGAGCGTAGACTTGGATGATGGTTATGTTAATAGGTTTCCCATTAAATCTTATTGATATCACTCGCTCAGACCTTGCGTTGTAGCTCCTGATTGCTTTTGCTACATCACTTCTCACTATTAAAGCAACCCCATTTCTTCTTAATTTCTCATTTCCTGCAAAAATATTTTTAGTTTCCTGACTGAAAATGTCCCATTCCCATCCATTTTAATACACTCATGCCAAGTATTGCAATGTTGATACATTCCATTTCTTGCTTGACAATTTCTAACTTTCCCTGGTTCATGCTTCTCACATTCCATGTTCCTATTGTGTACATTCGCATCTGTGCGCATCAGACTCTGGGCTTCCTTTTGGCTTTGACTCAGCTGCATCATTAGTCACAGTGCTACTCATACTTGTCTTTTGTTCTTCCCCGTAGCTCGATGAGTGCCTTCTGATCTGGGGTTTTCATCTTCCAGCACTATCTCGTGTTGAATTTTGGATACTCTGTTCATAGGGTCTTTGTGGTAAGACATATTCAGAGGTGGTTAACCATTGTCTTCCTCTGAGTTTGGATGCATCTTAGTCTAGTGTCTCAGCTTTGACCATTCCGCCTTGGGTGCCCCTGCTAGGAGTCTAGCCTCATGGTCTAGACTCCTGACGGCATTGCTCTCAGCTTTGTCAACACTCTCAAAACCCTTACCACGTTAAGGTGTGCATCCTAGAGGGGAAACTCCTAGAAGGCAGCAAGTTGGGAAAGGCTAGCTTTAAGCATAATCTTATTCTTCAAAATTTTCACTATAAAAGAGAAAACTTCCATAGCGTTCCACTTTCAAATTATGGCCTCGGCCTATCTTGATGGTACACTAATAAATTTATGCTTCTGTATTTATGTCTATTATGTGTTGGAAGATGTTATTCACTATGCTGCATTGATTTTATATGTTGCACACTAGTTCTTTGAGGGTCTTTATAATAGTTAACCTGTTTTGTCTCTGAAATGTGTCATCTTCTTGATTATTAGAAAAAAACACAAGTCTCTCCTTTACTATATATTTAGGAGAGTAATGTGTTTGCTGTGCATTTGGACTCCTCTTAAGATACCATAACCACATTTTGCATGATGGTTCCTGAGATCAAGGAGCAATTTGTTTGTCTGTTTGTATACAAATGGATGCTATTTTGAATCAAGATGGAGAACTGCACAGAATTTTTGGTTTCTTAGAATTCTTGAGCCACACAGGGCGTTATATTCTTTCTCAAGTGGTGCACAGGGCCCAATCCACATACTCTATACTGGACCCAGAAAATCCTGTTAGCATCCTGATCTGAAGCAAAAAAATCATGTTGAATGCCCTATCACCTCCCAATCGGTCCTATTTTGTGAGAAATTGTACTTTCATTACCTTGGGAAGTTTTTCTGTATGTAACCTTGGCCATAAAACTGAATCAAGTGTTACATCTTTCTCCCTGTGCTCCTTTGGAAACATATGAAAGGTGTGAAGATCAGTTAGGACTCCTGGCTTGTGCACTGGTATCCACTGTGTTAAGCTTCTAGGGGCTGCAGGCGGAAGGGTAGTGTGGCTGTTACAGCCTATTGGTTCCTCCTGTACTGTCCTGGCTTTAAATACTTCTGGGGCAAGAGTCAGATTCTAGCCTGGTCTGGGTGGCTCCACAGTCTCTCTTTAGGTGCTGGTCAGTCTGCCCACCCACCCTTTGGTTTCCTTCCCAGCATGCCTGCCTACTTTCCTCCCAATCTACAGCTTTTGTTTCCTTGGCCACCTTTCTGCTTGCCACTACCTTGCATTGCTATTCCAACATCTTCAAATTCCTCATCTTGACCCCTGGCCTGCAACTGACTTTCCTTTGCTCTGTGCATATGGCCTACTTCCAAAGGTTTACCTGTACACTCCTCTAGGATCTGACCCAGTTCTCCATTCCAACTCCAGTCCCAATGCTGCTAGGATTTATAGCTTCAGTACTCAGCCGCTTCTGGCCAAATCCTAACTGTAGGCCATAGGGCAAAAATAGTTAATGAACTGGCCGAGAGAGAATAGAAGGCCTGTGTTCATTGTAATCCTCTTCAGAACGCTGTTTGCTGCTACTGTAATCAATGTCAGAATGGCAGCTCAGATATTTGATTATCCATGGCTTTATATTTCAGCTCATGCCTAAAAATGATAGATTATAAATCATGATTATTACTGTATCAAATGAGTTAGCACATTCACATATAAAGCACACACTCATGTGAGCTCTTGCTCTTTTGCCTATAAATTGTCATATACATTTGGTATAAAAGGAAGGGGGAGGACCAGAGGACACAATCAGTCACATTTAAATACTATAAGGTCCCATTGATTTTCTATCATTGAAGTCAATGGGACTTCATTAAAAATGCTCAGCTTTTCTCTGGGTTATGCCCTGAAAAGCTGTTCTACAGAACAGTATGGATATGATGTCACAATTCTTTATAATGGTGATGAGTCCTAGGTCTGATTCATTTGTTCCTACCACCTCTACAATTACTATGGAAAGGCCACTTTTCCTGCAGTCGATTCCATATAGCAGTAGTAATGCATTCAGATAAGATGACATAGGTTGCTTAGATCACGGAGTGTCTCTTTTTGTAGTGTTGATTTGGCAACTCAGTTGATAAGACATGGCCATCTGCCTACAACACTATGGACAAGGACAGCTCCTTACAAAGGCGTACCAAACAGTAAATAATCCTGTTATTTGTCCTTTTGTGTCAGACCAAAAGCCCATCTAGCCCAGCATCTTGTTTCCACAGCGGCCACCCAGATCCTATGGAAAGCCCACAAACAGGATGCAATGGCAATAGCTTCTCCCGCTGCGATTGTCCATTGGCTGATATTCAGAGGCAAATTACTTCTGATCCAGGAAGCAGTATATAACAGTCATGACTAACACACATTAAAAACTTACTCTCTATGAATTTGTCTAATCCCCTTTTAAAGGCATCTAGGTTTATGGCCGTCACTGTATCTTGTGGTATCAAATTCCATAGTTGAACTAAGTGCTGTGTGAAGAAGTACTTCCTCTTGTCTGTCCTCAACCTCCAGGTTCTAGTATAGAATGAGAGATTCTGTAATTTTGTAAGCCTCTATTATGCCCCTCCTTTTTTCTAAATTAAAAAGCCCCAAATATTTGTTTGCTTGTTTGTTTATTATTTGTTTTATATCCCACCCTTCCTCCCAGCAAGAGCCCAGAGCGGCAAATGTTGTAACTTCTACTTGGAGGAGTGTTGCTCCAGCTGCTTGATCATTCTGATTGCTCTTTTCTGTATATTTTCCAGCTCTACTATGTCAGTTTTGAGATGCAGCCACCAGAACTGCATGCAGTACCCCAAGTGTGGTGGCACCACAAATTTGTCTAATGGCATTGTGAGATTGATACTTTTATTTTTGATCCCTTTCCTAATGAACCATAATCTAGAACTCAGCTTTGTTTGCAGCTGCCATGCTTTGGGTCAACATTTTCATTGAGCTATTCATCATAACCCCAAGATCCCTTTCCCATCAGTCCCCACCAGCTCAGAACCCATCAGTGTATATGTGAAGTTAGAGGGGTTTGCTCCAATGTACATCAGTTTACACTTGCTTACATTAAACCCTTTGCCACTGTAGTTCCCATTCACCCATTCTGGAGAGATCCCTCTGAAGCTTCTCACAATTCTGTTTTTTTTATTTGCACCCAGAATTAATTGATGTCAGATTTGGTCATCTTACTGCTCACCCCTAATTCCAGATCATTTATAAAGAAGTTAAAAAGCACCAGTCCTAATACAGACCCAATGTTTACACCCCTCTGTTGAGAGAAATGTCCATTTATTCCCAGTCTCGCCATCCAACTCTTTAACAGGAGTCAATCTATTAAAGGTTACTGATCCATAAGAGGACTTACCCTCTTACTCCATGGCTTCTAAGTGCTTGGGGGCTTTTTGGAAGTCCAGGTACACATTATCTACTGGATCAGCTTTATCAAAAAGCTTGTAGTTTTATAAACCTCTATCATGTCTTTCCCCCTTCAGTCACCTTTTTAACTGTAAAGAAGTTTTAAATCTAAAAGCTGAGACTGGGCTTGCCTTAACTTTTATATCCCTGCAACTCGCATTGTGTGGCTTGTTCTACCTCACTCTATCTCATTTACAATACCCATGTTTTCCTTCTTCCATTTCTTCTCCTTCCATTGAGAACACTGGCTTCAGCACTAGCATTTGTGCTTCTATGGTGTGCAGTGCACCAATTGTTTCAGTGGGAACTTTCTACCATGCACTACCACAGCATGCTTGCGTTATTAACTTTGAAATGGGAGGAACTGAAAATGTTCATGCTTCCAAGACACTCTATTACAAGAGGAACAAACATGAGAGGAAGAGCTTATGCTTCCATATCACCCATTTTCTCTTGACCAAAAGAGAAAAGGTGCCACATGAGAAAGTGAGCATGACAGCAACTACTAGTGGAGTGCACTAGCAGTGATGGCCTTAAAACAGGAAAATACTGTATCTTAAGACAGGAAACGTAAGGCAAGCCTCTCTCAGGAGGCAATCTGGTTAAAATGATGCAGGTTTAGGAAAAAAGTATCTGAACTATATTCAGTGCAATTATTCATGGTGAAATCAATGACAACAACTGTGTTGGAAGGTGAGCATTCCATAGCATCTGTACCAGGCAAGTACAGAATGTATACACTAGTATTTTTCTTTAAAGTAAGTATGTCACTTTTCATGAAATATTAATTCCTGATTACATAGCACCATTAAATTCATCTATGCTGGGGTGGAAAACCTGGGGCCCTCCAGATGTCATCAGACTACAACTCCCATTTTCCCCTGCTGGCAGGGATGAATGGGAACTGGAGTCCAACAACATCTGGAGGGTCATCGGTTCTCCATCCCCAACTTACGCTATAATTCAACAAAATCATTTATTTTAAATACATAAACCTATTTCATTGAAAAGACAGCTTGAGATTCTTACTTGCTTAAGGTTAGAGTTGTGCCTGTCTATCTGGGTTTACAAGAGATCTTATGGATGGATAAGCGTTCCCAACAATTACAATATTTAAATCCTAATTGTCATTTCATTAGCCCAATGTGATAACTTTCTGCTTGAAATCCCACTATTATACTTAAGCACTGCAAATAATTTCAGTTCCACAATGGTAATTGAAAATGCATGTTTTCTAATTAACAATGCATGAATAAATATGGCCTAATTGAAATTACAACATAATAAGATGGGCAACTATTATCCTTGTAAATGCAAAATGTTGTTTGACAACATTTAAGTTGCCACTACATTAAATAATCAAGGTGTATAGAAGAAATGTATATATTTCATTCATTTATTCATACCTATATACACACCACACCATGGATGTACATAATCCTTTACAAAATAATATACACAAAAGAAGACAGATCCTGCCCCATGGAGTTTACAATATAATGCTGGCAGCTTTGCCTTTAGCCTTTTAGATGTTCAACCTGGAAACCATGTGGTTTTGAATATCACATGAATTCTAGAAATGGACTTCATTTCCAGGAATTAGTAGACATATAATATTTACCAGCATCATAAGATACCAAATTGCCCCTTCCAGAATCTCTTCTAGCTAGCTAGTCTCCACTGCTTGGCATTCACTATTCTTTTGTATTTAAAAGCACCACATAGTGTTTTTAATCTCAGAACCACATCTATACATTAAACTAGAAAATTTTCAGTAACCAGAAATCTCTAGAATACAGTCCTAGCAAAATACTGCCCACTTGCTAAAATCTTCTATGGGGACCTGCTTGTTTGTCATTCACAACATTTGGTTGTGGACATATGCTTGGTTGGGACTAGGGAGAGGCCTTCTCAGTGGCTATACCCAAGGAACCTGACCTTGCCCCCTTATTAAAGGCTTTTTGCCATGCACAGAAAATCATTCTTTTTAGGAAGGCTTTTTTTTTTTGCCTTAACTGTTTTAAGTTTAGATGGGAAATGATGGTCACTCTGCTGGAAATTACTTTTAATGAATGCTTTTATTTTATTTCTGCTCATCTTAGCTTTGTTGTGGTTATATTATTTTTGCATTATGACAATGTTTTAATTTTCTGTTGTTAATAGTTACCTTGGATTCTGTTTGAGGAAAGGTGGTGTACAAATATTATAAATAAATAAACAGCTCCAAGAATAAACTAGTTCAGTTAACAAAGTTCACTGAATTAGTTCAAAGATTTCTGAACTACACCTGAAAGTAGTTCCCATAATTGGTGGGTGAATTGAATGTGAATTAAGTTTGCTTTGGGGTACAACTTTGAATGATTTCTAGTTCATCTTCATTTTCTTACATGTGTTTCTACTCTTTAGACTCTTTGGGCCTTTAAGACAAATTGTCGGGAAAAATAGATTAAACATTTCACATTCCACTGTATATGTGCTTTGATGTCATAGGCTTCTTAAGTGTCTTTTATGCTTTAGCACAGTTGTTTGTAACATTCTGAATGTTGAAAATATTGCCAAGGATCATTTGGAGGAACTTAAATTGAACTGTGAACTGAACATGAACTGAAATAGATCATTTTGTAAAGGAATGACCTAGGAACTAGAATTAGTTCCTTTGGGGACATGTTGAGCTAGAACTAGTTCCTTTTTTAAACAAACTTTCCAAGCTCTGGTCTTAACAATTTCCTGCAGGTTAAGGAAGGAAAAGCCTTTAAAGGACTTGGAGTCTAGGATTTCATTGCTTCTCCGCTATTTGTTGTTACATAAATTGTTGGATGTGCTGGCAATGGGCTGGATTCAGTTTTGGTACCTATACAATGTACGTATTGCTGGATTCTGCCTGTGGCATGAGGTATGCAAAAAGGCAACTCCAACAAACTTAAGAGCCAAATTAGGTGTGACAATGACAGGATGCCATTGACTCCCTACCAAGTGGGTCAAGAAGATTTATATGGTGGCTGAACATTCGCCCTGCCCACACTTTCCTCCCAGAAACATCATTTTTAAACGCTGACGTTCCTGATGGGGCTCCACAACCAGACATAGCCCCAGCCAGAAGAAAACAGCTTAAAAAGCAGTTTCAGAAGGAGAAGTGTGGAAGCAGAGGTTTCATCACTCTCCCCCCATCCTGGGTTTTAAATATGTCTTCTCCTTCCCACACACAGACAGGCACAGACATACGCACATACTTCGTCGGGTTGAGCATGACTTGGGATGGTCATGCTGTGTCACATCTGAGTTGGCCCCAAGGTGAAAACATGCAACCCCTGTTAACAGAATAAAGATAGCTGTTAATGCTAGAATTAGTTAAATTTGTAAGTTTCTGCCAACATCAGGATACACTATCATCCCCTCTAAAAGCAAACTCAAGTGGTGGCAGAAATGGAGTCAAACCAGGGTCACTGAGAAACAACAGAGAGGTTTCAAGATGCTTTGAGGAATCTCAAGGTTTGCAGATGTATTTATTAAAAACAAAACTAAGGGGTAACCCCTCTCAAAACAGTGCAAACCTCAGTAGCAATGGAATGCTGTGAATCACTTTGAAAAGAAAAGCAGAAAACTCGGATGGATGGGGGTTGAATGGAGTATCCTGGAGGAGAACATTGCTGGCTGACTGGCACCCTGAGGAGAAGCACTCCTAGTAGGAAGTGAGGATACACTTGGCAACATTTTCTTGCTGGTTCCATTTGTTCCCTTTAAGTCTGAATTTGCAAAGTTTGTGTCGAGTCTTTTCTAAATATCAACTTTAAAATGTTCTCATTCATTCATTCATTCAATCAATCAATCAATCATTCATTCATTGGCAATCACTCATGGCTGAGTAAGATTGTCATCCAAGATAAGGTCTTTAACAGTGGGTCTGTAAGTGACTGTGGAGGCCAATTCTGGATCCACGCAGCCTCCCACAGTGAGGACATAGGTTTCCAGATGGAAGATGGTCGCGATGAGGATTTGTTTGACGTGCCTTCCACTTTGCTCATTTGTCCTGTTCACCCTGTATTCGTGCTTCTTCGAGGTCCACAGCACCTTTGATAATAGCTGACCTCCATTTGGGACGTTCATGGGCCAAGACTTCCCAGTTCTCAATGTTCATGTTACATTTTTTTAGATTCACTTTAAGAACATCTTTAAACCTCTTTTGCTGTCCACCACTATTCCATTTTCCATCCTTAAGTTGGGAGTAAAGTAGCTGCTTTGGAAGATGGGTATTCAAACAACATGGCCAGTCCAGTGAAGTTGATGCTGAAGGATCATTGTTTCAACACTGGTAGTCTTTGCTTCTTCCAAACCGCTAACATTACTCCGTCTGTCTTCCCAAGTAATCTGCAGAATTTTCTGGGGGCAGCGTTGGTGGAATCTTTCAAGAAGTTGGGAGTGGCATTTATAGATGGTCCATGTTTCACAGGTGTACAGTAAGGTCTGTAGTACAATGGCTTTGTAAATAAGCATTTTGGTCTCCCTGCGAATATCCCTATCCTCGAACACTCTACACTTCATTCGGGAGAATGCGGCACTCGCAGAGCTCAGTGTTGAATTTCAGCATCGATGTCAGCTTTTACAGAGAGATGACTGCCAAGAAAGGGGAAGTGATCAATCTTCTCCAGTGTCACACCATTAAGCTGGATTGATGGTGCTACAGAGGGACTAGTTCGCACCTGTTGATGAGGCACTTTGGTTTTTTTAATATTAAGTGAGAGCCCAAGATTTCCATATGCTTCTGCAAAGACATTTAGGATAGTTTGAAGATCTTTCTCCGAATGTGCAGAGACCACATTATCATCAGCATATTGAAGTTCTGTGACAGAGGTTGACATTACCTTACTTTTTGCTTTCAGCCTACTGAGATTAAAAAGCTTTCCATCTGTTTGATGTATGATTTCATCACCAGTAGGACGTTTCCCCTCCATAAGGTGTAGAATCATAGCAATGAAGATAGCAAATAAGGTAGGAGCAATGATGCATCCCTGTTTTACGCCTGATCTGACTCTGAATGGATCACTCTGAAAGCCATTGTTATCCAAAATTGTCGCTGTCATGTTGTTATGAAGGAGTTGCAAAATATTCACAAATATATCAGGGCATCCAGTTTTCAGAAGGATGGTCCAGAGAGCGGTTCGATTCACAGTATCAAAGGCCTTAGTCAGATCAATAAACACCATATATAAAGGTTGATTCTGCTCCCGGCATTTTTCTTGAAGCTGTCATGCAGTGAAGATCATGCCTACTATCCCCCTGGAAGGGCAGAAACCATTTTGAGATTCTGGGAGGACATCCTCTGAGATCGGTAAGAGGTGATTTGCGAGGATCCTTGCAAGGATTTTACCTGCGGTAGCAAGAAGACAGATACCTTGATAGTTCCCGCAATCTGTTCTATCACCTTCTTAAAAAGGGTGATAATTATGGCATCCCTAAAGTCTTCCGGGAACGTCTCCCTCATCCAGATTTTTTCAATGAGCTTATGAAGTTGTTGTGTAAATTCAAGCCCACCTTCTTTAAAGACTTCAGCAGGAATCCCATCAGGTCCACTCGCTTTGTTGTTCTTCATTTGATTGATGGCTTTACTGACTTCATACAAATTAGGCGATACTGCAAGCTCATCTCTAGTTTGTTGTTGTAGAATTTGTGAGAAGACCTCAGCAGCCACAATAGAGTTACAATTAAGGAGGTCATGTTAATGTTCTTTCCAGTGCAGTGCAATAGACTCTTTATCCTTAAGAAGTTTGGTGCCATCCATTGAACTTAAGGGATTTGTACCGTGATTTGTTTGTCCATAGATGGTCTTTGTGGCATTAAAAAAGCCCGTGCATCATGAGCATCTGCAAAGTGCTGGATTTCTTGAGCTTTCTTTATCCACCAGGCATTCTTAAGTTCTCTAGTTCTTCTTTGGACCTCAGCCTTTGCACTGCCATAGACTTTTCTTTTTCTTAGCAGCACAGTTAATGTCTTTCTGCCATATCTGGAAGGCTTTCCTTTTCTCACTATCATTCTCATCAAACCAATCCTGATGTTTCTTAGTTTGGTATCCAATAGTTTGTTCACACGCAGCAATAATGGATGTCTTCAGTTTAATCCAGTGTTCCTCAACATTTTCAGGAAGTTCCGTCGGTAGATGTTTCTTGAGGGTTGTTTGAAAGCAAGCTTGCTTGATAGGATCTTGAAGGGCATAAATGTTTGTTTTACGCCTTGGTTTTCTTCCTTGGAGCCTACTTTGAGGAACAATATTAATGGCCCTAGTGGATTGAATTAATTGGTGATCTGTCCAGCAGTCATCAGCACTCGTCATGGCCCTAGTGAGGAGTACATCACAATGATCTCTGGCATGGACAGTTACTTAATCCAGGAGATGCCAGTGTTTTGACCAAGGGTGCTTCCATGATGTTTTAAATTTATTTTTCTGGCGAAAGAGTGTGTTTGTAATAACAAGATTATGCTCTGCACATTTAGTCAGAAGTAGAATGCCATTCAGGTTGCTATTGCCAACTCCTTCTTTCCCAATGGTTTCTGGCCATAAATCACAATGATGGCAGTCCTGCGTTCAGGATGTTCACTATCTGTATTGTCCAGCAATGTCCGTATATTCCATGTTCCAAAGTTCAATTGTCTTTTGAGACTGCTAAGTGGTGACCCCACTGGACGTGGCAGTCCAGTCAGGGAGAGAGATGGCAGACTATGTTTAGGGCACCTTTTCTAGCCCCCTCCCCATACGGGGTGAGCAGATCCTGAATAGGACTGCTCAGTCATGGATATAGCTGCCGAACTACTCAACTGCCTCAGTCCTTGAGCCAGGATGACTGAGTCTGTATCTACTGCCCATGTTCTGGTCCATGACGAGAGGCTTCCGGATTTCACAGTCCTGCCCCCATCACCATTCGCCGATTACCATGCGACTTTTGGTTTGGTTTGGTTTGGTTTGGTTTGGTTGGAAGATGCCTGTGCATGAATTTGTTTTATGTGGAGAGATCTGTGCACAACGATCAACACACAATCTTGACAGAAAAAGCCTTTGATCCAATGGCATGGATACCGCGACGATTGGAAGTCTTTTATCTGCTGCAGCCTTCGTCCACCTTCACAGCCGGTGTAACGTACACATTGTTATCCTTTGCCTGTTCTGCCGTTGAGGACTTTCTTGGATCATTCGTTGTCTGGTTCCTCTCCCTTGACCTTACTGCCATGGCTGACCCTGCTGGGAGTACATGACTCCTGACAGCATCGCTCACAGGGTTCATCGGAACATGCAAGCCCACTCACCACTACAAGGTGACGATCCAGCGAGGAGTTAAAATGTTCTGTTTTAAAGCTAACAACATTGTTTGAATAAGAATGCTGTTATTACATTAGACACAAGAAAAAAACTCTTATTGGGTTAAATCTTCCATTTACTTCAGCATTTTATCACCAATTGTAGTTGGTAGAATTTATTCTAATAGAATTCTCCCTTGCCAGTACCTCCTACACTCCATCAGTTTAAAGCAAAAGGGATGAGTGAAGCACAAAGATGTACTGCCCTAATCTGACTGAATACCAATCATATCCATATCTTCTGTGAACCTATCTACTTCTTTCCTCCCAGCTCATTTAGGGCTCATCCATACCTAACTGCAAAATCTGCATTTTCCATATTTGGTTGGTGGCCCCGAGATCCGTACATGCCCTATTTATGATCAGATTATTGTGAAAACCCAATTATCAAGCATCCACATGTGTGGGCTTTTGGGGCTTTTTGGGGGGGGTCTAAATTGCTTTATCATTGTTCATCCCCCTAAGTCCAGCCCTTTTCAGTGATTGCTTTTCACATGCTTTTTCAGAAGAGCTCAGAAGTGTATATCTTTCTTTTTAAATTCCCAAGCATGTTCAGGTTTGTGGATGTGCTCTTAGGTGGGTAGGAGACAAGGGACTTAGCATATGATGGAGGAAAGCCCATGGACCACCTATTGCTGAAAAGTCCATGGCATTGCATCTGAGCGCACGGACATTAATGCAATTGATTATTGGTTTAGGAAAGCATATCAGTTTTTTGGTGGTATTTCTATTGCGGATTTGTAAACGTGGAAATCCGTACTAGCTTTCAATGTTGCATGGATGACAGTGAATTAATGAGGGCTAGGGATGGGTGAGAATTTCAATACAGTTTGCATTTCAAGCAGAATTTATCAAATTCACAATTTCCAAAACAATATGAGAACTGAAACACAGCCATCCTTCAAAATTCACATTTATTAGAATTTTGGGATGCAGTTTGCCAACTAAACAACATTTTAAAAAATGCATATATAAGGGGAAAGTGTGCATAAAAATGAATACATGGGTGAAAATAACATGCCAAAAGGCATGAAATGATGAGAAATGGCTTGCAAAAATGTGTACCTTTGTCAAAACAGCTTACAAAGATGTGTTTATTTGGAGAAATACACACTAAAATGGTGGCAAATTTTCATGAGGATTTTTTAAAAAAAATTGCAGATCACTGTAGAAATGTAGAGAACTGAATTTAACATTGGAAAAATGAGAAACTGAGAGAACCTAAACAGACAGATCTTTCCATCCCTAATGAGGACAGAAAGCTATATCATTGCAGATTATACAGTTGTATGGATGGGCCCTTAGAGTATTGGCTTTTGATGCTGTTAGTAAGAAAGCAAACCTCCAATCAAGCATGCACAATATTAACCATTAGCCTCTCTGGTGATGTTGTACATTCCTTCTGCATTTTGTTCATCCCACAACAGTACAAAGGGCTCTTTACTAACATCCATATCACAACCCTGTAGATTCTTTTCTGTCTGCATGGTACCAAGATGCCATTTGACCACAAAATAATAATAAAAACCCCTCTGGTAACAGCATTTAAAAATAACATTTTGGGAACATTTGACTGTGTTTTTTGTTCTTTCAATAAACCATAGAAACACATTCTTCTGAGTCAGACTGCTGATCCATCAAGCTCCGTATTGTCTGCTCTGGCTATAGGAGTTCTCCAATCTCTCAGGTAAAGGGCTGTCCAGACCTTTGTTTTTCCTAAAGCTGCTGATGTGTTGAAATGTGTACAAGCACACCCCAGGGACATTACTGCTTTGTATATTTCTAGCTTTTCCCTTCTGGGTTCTTGTAGAGTTCTGGCTCAGTCAAGAACATGGCAGTTAAATTTGTTAAGAGTGGGCTGAATAAAGCCACCTTCTATTATTAAAACGCAATACTACATATGGCGATGAGGAAGAACTGAATCAACATGACTATCCTTTGAACCTGGTCCTTCTCCATACAAAGCATGTGCTGTACCATTTAGCTTCAGGTGACTGTGCTACTTTACAGAGGACAGTCCTCTATTTGAAGGGCTGTCTGGTCCAATTGTTGTTTAAAGGGCCATATCAAGGGGGAGCAGAGCCCTTAAAGTTGCCCATTGACAGTAAGCACTTGGACACCAGACTGAGTGGGCTCACAGGTGACCTGGTCACAGTCTTCCTCATTAAGGTGAGATGCAATCCTTTTCTCCTCTTTTTTAGTGACGCATTTCCTCTTTTTTGGCAATGAGTAAATGGCCACCCTATTGACCCATTTTGGGACTTTTGTTGATGTTATACGCTGCTGTATGGTTTCAACATTTGAGGTTGTTTTCATTTAGAAAAAAAGGCAAGTAAGGGGGAGACATGATAGAGGAGTGTAACATTTTGCATGGTGTGGAGAAAGTGGATGGTGAGACATTTTTCTCTTCTCATGATATTAGAACCAGGGGTCATCCAATGAAACAGAATGTTGGAAGATTCAAGACAGACAAAAAGAAGAATTCCATACAGCACATATCTGAATGATAAAGTTCAAAGTGATGGCTACCAACGTGGGCAGCTTTAAAAGGAGGATAAGGCTATCAGTGACTACTAGTCATAATGACTATGTACTTTCTCCAGTATCAGAGGCAGTATGTCTCTGAAGAACAGTTGATGGGGATCACAAGTGCTTGTGTCCTGCTTGGCAGCTTCCCATAGCCATCTAGTTGACCACTGTGAGAACAGAATTTTGGATTAGATTGATACTGGTCTGATCCAGCAGGGTTCTTCTTACATTCTTTTAATCACCCTTCCAGGATTTTATCCTTTCTCTACTCAGCTATGAAGCTACTGGGTGACCTTGAATAAAACTACTTTCTCTCAGTATAATCTGCTTCTCAGAATTTTAAGGGAGAAAAATAGGATAAGAACAGTAAAACCTGTTGGGAAAATGCTAAGGAAATTATAAATAATACACTTCTGTAAAGTTATTGTCATTTTGGCAATAATTTACCAGATTGCCATATGTTACCAGTAAATAAAACTTCAGTGGATAACCACTGTCCCATACAACATATACAAACACTTATTAAATTCATCTTAATTAAGTCAGTAACACACATATTGGGAAACATACTGGCCAATTAGCTAAACAAAGTTGCCTTGGCCAAGTTGTCAGTATTTGGCAGGTTGTTGACATCTCAATCAACACATGCGTCAAAAAAGAAGCACGATAACAAAAATATATTTTGCTTTTCATAGAATAATTCTTATTCACCCAGTCCTGAGGGTGTGCAGAGCCAGGCCCCAATTTTAGATTTCACATTTGCTCCAGCACTGGATTCACTCCTTCTTCTAGCTTACTAATCTGGAACATGTATAAAAACAGGAATGTGGGGAATATTTGGAAGTTGCCCCAACCTCCCATTCAGCTTTTTTAAAAAAAATGTCATAGGTACAGCATGTGGGTGTATGAGTAAAAACCACCCAGTATGGCAAGAGGAGACATTGACAGGATCAACAGTTTTCTCTGCTGAATGCAGACAATCCTGTCAAAGGCCTGGTCTTGCTATAGAATGGCAAGATGAAATGGGTGGTTGAGACAATCGCTCCTGAGCGTCCCCTCCTGCGTTGTGGAGCCTGAGGGGCTCCTTGGTATTCTGTGGCGCTTCGGGGTATGAAGCAAGCCGGACAAAGACTAGAGTGCAAGTGGTGCAAGCCTTGCTCTGAAGCTGACCCAACACTGGTTAGTGTACACGATCATGCCTACCATATGGCTGCAGCTGCAAATACTACCCTCTCATCAGTTTATGTCCTGAAATAGTGTTTACATTTGCTCCTACGTCTTGAGCTGCTTCTGCCCAAATACCTGAAATTTCAGACATAATCAGCTGGCTTCTGCACCCAAGCAACTCATCACATCTTTCCCTCTTACCATGAAGTCTGTGCTGCTTCTGCTTTACGTAGCAATCATATCTCAATGGTTTGGTTGTCCATAATATCCATAATATTCTGGGGAGTGATTGGTACTATCAACTCTCCCAGGTCACACCACAGTAGCACATGCCTGTTTCTGGGGCAAAAACAGCTCCGGGGAGGAGGGAGTTTCAGTGGGAAAACATCAGCTCCCCTTTCTTGTGTATTGTGGTCCCAATCTGGATTGGAGGGGAGTGCTGCTATTTCTATACAGACAACACACATGGGAGAGTAACTATACATCAGGGATGAGGGACATCTGGCCTGGGCCTCTCTATGTGGCCCTTGGGACTCTCCACAGGCCACACCCCCTTCTAAGCCACACCCCTCACCAGCCCTGCTTTGTACCCTCCTTGCCTGGCTGGAATATGCCCTTGAACTCTAACTATCCTTTTTGCTTGAACAGATGAAAGATAGAGAAGGATGTGTGAGTGTGAAGAAACTAGCCTACTATGCCAAGGTAAACTTTGCATTTCCTCCTCTGCCCACTTTTGCCTCTGTCCCCACCCACCAGTAGCATTGGTTGCCCAGAAGGGAATGTGGCCTCTGGTTGGAAAAGGTGAAAGTGAAAGTGGCCCTGAAACCCAAATCCATGTGAATAGCTGTCTACGCATTATCTTGGACACTTGATTCTTACGCTATTCGCAAAGACCATGTAATGTGTCAGCCATCCCTTATGGCAATGTGATATCAATGCCAATCAGTAAATACACACCACCCATTTAAACATTCACATGTATATGCCCTTAGAGCCACCATTCTCCATGTGTTGCCATTCATCATGCAGGGTCATTGAAACTTTTAAAATAGAACGATGAATGACAAGTGGCTAATCATGAATATCAGGCTGCTGATATGAATGTGTGTGAATAATCCGCTAACTGCACCTTCAGGATATGTCAACCTTTTCATAAATAAATCAGCAGTCACACAAGTGGTCACAAATGATTAAACATATGTTGCTACAATGACAAAGAACATCTTAATGAGGGCATTTGTGGCCTCGTCTTCCAATAATACTGGGAATATAATGAGGTGACTGTGAGCCAAAAAAAAAGGAATAAGGACCTTTTCATTTACTCAGAAATATGTCATGTTAAACTGGAAGTTGCTATAATGCAAATATATTACTCATAACTTAGGAATGAGGTGCTCTGACACTAGGCATGTAGCACTCTGCTGTATATCTGTTCGAGTATGCGCTTCAAGAGCTGGAGGAAATCATCTTTTCCCTTAAGATATTGACTATGTTTAGACATCATGATAAGCCATAGTTTATTATAACAGGAACGAGCCTCAGGTTTGTGCACTTACCCCTACCCTCTCATAAGGAGGTTTTCAGAAGTTTTTGCTTCTATTTTTGATTAACTAAGCTTGCTGTGCTGTCCAAAACTTGGCAATCTGTGGTTAATATTAGCTATGGTTTGTTAGAAACACACCAAATTCAAACAGTGGCTTATGAAGTCTGCTTATTTCAACAAACCATAATTAAGATTAACCACAGTTTAGGGCTCAGGAACAATATAAAATTATAATAAAACCATGCTCATCCATGATTGATCTTGCATATATCACTGAAACCTGGCATGCATCATGGAAACCTGGTGAGTGAGTTAGGCGGGTCTGACCTAACTCCGCTATGGCCAACTGGATATGCAGTGCAGCACCAGGCCACACTTGAAGATCAGGGTGTTGCCATTGCCTATAGGAGTTCTATCTCCTTTACCAGAAAACTTTATAATCTTGGGGCAGGCCTAGATGGTTTGCATATGGTGGTTGGGCCAGAGAGCAAGACTGGGGATGCTGCTGATGTACCAATCACCCTGCTGCCCAATGGACTTCCTGGTTTCTAGCATGGTGTTGGAAGACCCCAGGACAATAGTCTTGGGTGATTCTAATATCCACACAAAGACTGCTATTGGGCTGGCTTAGGACTTCATACCAACCGTGGTACTGTCTCAGTCCAACATGCTAACCAAGGTACATCCTTGATATAGTTTTTGTCCTGAGTGATGGGAGGGGTGGCCTTCCTCCATAGATGTTGCAATTCAGTTCAGAGTGTCCAATGCCATGGCTTGTCACATGTTATGGGATCACTTAAAGTTTATGCAGCCTAATAGTATGGACAAAGAGCTTGCAGCTCTGCATCCAAACACAAGCCCCTTGATCCCTGTCCCTCTTGGCTTATCAAATCTATCACGGGAGGTTTGACCATTTGGGTCTGTGCTTAGTGCTTCATCATGTGCCATCTTGAAAGAGAAAGCTATATCGCCACTCCTAAAGAAGTCAGCTCTGGAACTGTTGGTTTGGACTATCAGCCAGTCACGAACACTCCCTTCTTAGGGAAGGTAATGGAGAGGGTCATGGTGGAACAACTGCAGGCATTCTTGAATTATACATTAGCAACCCATTCTAGTCTGGGTTCAGGTCTGGTCATGTAACCAAATTGGCCTTGGTTGCCTTGATGGATGACATTTATCAAGATGAGACAGTTAAATGTTCCTCAATAAATAAAAAAATAAATAGTTGAGACACTTCCATTTACAACATGTTTCAAAAAGAAAAGCTATTTAATACATATGCCTCAGAGTGAGAGAGAAAGATAAAGAAAGGTCAGATTGTCAGGGTTCACACCTGGCTATAATTACAAATCATGCAATACATGGTGTGATGGGGCAGGTGGATGGTACAAATTAGGGATATGTGAATCCTACCCTACTCTGAGAAATTTTGCTAACCTTACTGAGTCTCATTTGGCTGGTATCAACATTTTGCAGATAGTGTACTTGGTGTGGAGCCTCAGCTTTTGCTTTTGTCAATTAGTGCCAACAAACCTAGTGATCTGAAGAATTCCTTCTCAGAGAAATGATGTCAGTCATACTAGGACTTTTTTATTTTTAGAGGGGATGGAGGCTCAAAATAAGCTGAACATTCTGCAGAAGTTTCACCCAATGATAGGCCCCTACATTTATTTCATGTTTTGTTTTTAAGTGATATTTCAGTGGTAATTTTAGGGCACCAGGTTGTTTAGCCAGACTTGGAGTAGGGCTTTTAGTGTGGCGGCCCCTGTTCTGTGGAATAGTATTCCTGTCAAGATATGACAGGTGCCCACTCTCTGGACTTTCCAGAAACAATTAAATACAGTTTTGTACTGATGGCCTTTCCTAGCTAAATGAATGGCTCTTTGCCATTGGTGTTGACTTTGTATTGTTTTTTAAAATTATCTGCTGGTTTTTGCATTTTTAACTTTTCCTACTGTTTTTATTGTACATCACTTTGAGACACCTGTGTTTGTTGTTGTTATGTGCCTTTAAGTCAATTACGACTTATGGTGACCCTATGAATCAGTGACCTCCAATAGCATCTGTCATGAACCACCCTGTTCAGATTTTGTAAGTTCCTTTATGGAATCAATCCATCTCTTGTTTGGTCTTCCTCTTTTTCTACTCCTTTTCCCAGCATTATTGTCTTTTCTAGTGAATCATGTCTACTCATGATGTGTTCAAAGTATGATAACCTCAGTTTCATCATTTTAGCTTCTAGTGATAGTTCTGGTTTAATTTGTTCTTACACCCAATTATTTGTCTTTTTTGCAGCAAAGCTCTCCTCCAACACCACATTTCAAATGAGCTGATTTTTCTCTTACCCGCTTTTTTCACTGTCCAACCTTCACATCCATACATAGAGATTGGGAATACCATGGTCTGAATGATCCTGAGTTTAGTGTTCAGTGAGACAGACACCTGTGTAGAAGGCGATTAAAATGATGATTATGAAGATGAAAAAGATTATGACTGTCTGGGTTGGTATTGCTCTATTATCCCAAATTGGCGAGGTCTTTCAGTGCATCCATATCTGAAGTGCATCCATGTAAGTGTAGCTTTTCTTTGACAATCAAGCTGCCTCTAAAGATACACATAGATTCATTGCAGCCCTTCTTCAAGGATGTCTTCCCTTCTGCCTAATTCCATATTGTTTTCTTTCTCCCCACTGCTTTAGAAATGAACAAAATATTTGAAAATATAATCCACACATGAAAGAACAAAAAGCAACAACACCTGAAGGTCAGGGCAAAAAGCTGCCATCTGGCAATCTTGGTGCAGCATAACAGTGGAATAGTTTTAAAAGAAAACAGCTCATTTCACTTACTAATGATTTCCCTCATGTGTATAATTATGGTATTAAAAATGTCCTTAATATTTGCCAGTTTTCAGTGACTTACTGATAATTTTACACAAGAAAGCTATCAAAAGACCTAGTAAAGGGCAAGGAGCGATGAATAAACCATGAAAATTCCTTAAGTGTTCCTTTAAATTTAAAAAAAACATGAATCTGTCAGCCTATATAATTATTAAAAAACAAAACTATGAAGAGTTCAATGCAGATGTCAGCATGTTGCCTCTGAGCTACTCATTGTATAGAAGAATAGGCAGTGTGCATAAGACACTGATGCACTTACATATAAGCAATAGAACAGTCAATGGGGGTAGGGGAACTTCATTGTAATTATATAGTTCAGCAGCAGTCATTTTGGCTGAAATCCTATGGCCCCTGGGGGGGTGTCCCAGAGGTCACAGGATACATTGGATCTCCCACTGCAAGGTCAGAGAGAGAGAGAAAAAATATGAAATCAATTTCCCCCTTCCCTGCTGCCTTAGCAACTTCCTTGCCTCTGGAGCTCTCATGTTGGTAGGGTTGCAAAGGGAGCATGCCAAGGACAGTTGTGGGGGGGGGGATGTTTGTCAGAGGAGGGTCCTTCAGATCCAAACCTTCCTGGTCCCCTGACATGCCTCAGTCTCAGGAGTAATTTATGCTGCCAGATCTGGAGCCAGTGTACATCCCTTATATTTCCCTTCCATTGTTCCCAATGCGAGGGAAGGAGCAACAACAAAAGATTACAAACCCAGAAAAAGAGCTCCACACCCTCACTCCTGCCCTGCTGGCAAAAGTCCAGCAGACTCTTTGGATAAGGTTATTAAATCGCCTGCAGATTTCTCCCACCCTACGCCTTTGGCTGCAATTCTAAATGTGTTTACTCAGAAGTAAGCCCCATTGGACACAGGGGGACTTGCTTCCAAGTAAACCTGCTTTGGACTGTTTAAAATTTCAGTGGAGTAGAAATGAGGGGAGGGCAGCTGCTACTGGGTAGTAGTTCAGGAACTGGGATATTTGCTCACACACAAGCAGTGTGTGTGCAATCATGAGGACAAATACAGACCTCTAGATTCAGGGTCTGATATATTGGCTTGGACTGTTGTATAGATACAATGAGGGAAACAACATTTTGTGTCATCACAATTACACATTGGGTCAGGTCCAAATTTCGGCTGCAATCCAGTACATACTTTCCTGGGAATAAGTCCCTTTGAACCTAATAGAGCTTACTTCTGAGTAGATATTATTGGATTGCAGCCTAAATTAGCTGAACTAGTTCCCATTGAAATCAATGGAGCTTAATTTATGACTAACTTGGCACACTTATTTCAGTGGGAACCAAATTCAGCTAACTCACAATGCAATTCTGGCCATGTCTTCTCTAAAGTAATCCCTACTGAATAAAATGGGGCTTATCTCTGGATAAGTCATATTGAATTCAGTAGACTTGCTCCCAGGTAAATTCTATTGAATTCTAAGAGGATTACTCCCAGGTAAGTGGGGTTACAATTGCAGCCTTACTCTGGATCCATCCCATTTTATGTTGTTGTGGTTGTTATGTGCCTTCAAGTCAATTACGACTTATGGCGACCCTATGAATCAGCGACCTCCAACAGCATCTGTCGTGAACAACCCTGTTCAGATCTTATAATATATTTATTTATTTAACAGATTTGCACACTGCTTCACAGCCTGAAGCCATTGAAGCGGTGTGCAACAGCCCAGGACAAAATGGGATAAAATACAAACTCTAAAAATGATAAAAATTTCTACAAACTCTAAAAATCATAAAACCATTTCTACAGGTGCACAGATAGTATTCCATAAAATGACTGGGTCACTCACACACTTCAAGGAAAGCCTTCTTAAACAAAAACATCTTCAGTAGCCGCCTTAACAATAAGAAAAAATATATACTATTTGTATATATTGGATCAGTGAAATAGCTGTGGGAAATAAAGTAAATTTGTGAAATTTTGAAGTCTGACAAGACTATTCCATCCTACTCATCCAATTTCCCTCCATTTCTAATCTAGTTGTTAAAATGGCTGAAGTGAGGAGGGAGGGAAGGAGCAAGCCAATTCCAGTGGAAACAGCAGGAACCGTAATAGTGGTAACAGTGGTGGCTGGTGCCCAATCAAACTGGTAGGGCGGAAGGCAGGGAGCCCAACAGTAGGTGGAGTCAGACCAATGACAGGCGGAGCCTACTCATTCTAGTTTTGTCCACATGCTCCTCCCTGCTGAGTTCTACAAGGACAAAATTGAGACTGAGGAGGAAGAAACTGTCAGCCAATGCAACCCCCTAAACTGGTTGCATGTAAGAATACAGGCAGGTAGGGGTTAGTGTAGTGGTGAGTGAGCTTGCGTGTTCCAATGAACCCTGTGAATGATGCCATCAGGAGCAGGGCTGGCCCCAGGCATGTCGGGGCCCTTGGGCATCAGCTTGCCTCAGGCCCCCACATGTGCACATATGTGCATGCACTTGGGGGGGCATGCCCCCCACCTACCTGTCTCTGCTCCCCTTCCCCCCACGTCCCCCACCTACCTGTCTCCTATCCCCCTTCCCCTGGAGCTACAGGGGCCTCTGAGGGGCCCCTCTGCTCCACTTCTGCAATCTGCGGTTTCCCTAAGGGGATGAAGCCTCTGCCACCATCTTGGTTGATGGCATGCGTGCGTGCTACGTACGCACATCTCTGGCATCAACCAAGATGGCAGCAGGGGCTTCAGCACCTTAGGAAAACCTCGGCCGCCATCTTCATTAAGGGCAATGCTAAAAAGCAGGAGACAGGTAGGTGGGGTGAGGGAATGGTGGGCAGGCAAAAGCTCCTGCCCTGCAATCCATGGCTGTTGCCGCGGATCACAGAAGGGGAGCGGAGAAGCCCGTCAGAGGCCTCTGTAGCTCCAGGGGCCCTCGGGCCAGTGCCCCACCTAGCTGCCCTTTAGAACTGGCCCTGGTCAGGAGTCATGTGCTCCCAGCAAGGTCACCCATGGCGGTAAGGTCAAGGGAGAGGAACCAGACAAAGAACGATCCAAGAAAGTCCTCAAGAGCAGAACAGACGGAGGATAACAATGTGTATGTTACAACGGCTGTGACGGCGGATGAAGGCTGCAGCAGATAAAAGACTTCCAATCGTCATGGTATCCATGCCATTGGATCAAAGCCATTTTCTGTCAAGATTGTGTGTTGATCGTCGTGCGCTGATCTCCCCACATAAAACAAATTCACACACAGGCGTCTTCCAAGCAATCTTGGAAGACAATCTTACTCGGCCACGAGTGCACACCAGTGAGTCTAGCTGAGGGCAGTCTGAGCTTGGTGGATCAGTGCCTCACTTGCTTTAATGGACAATCCTTCAATGAGTGGTAATAAGAATTCACCAGCATAGTATTTTTCTCCCTTCTTTGGGGGTTATGGGGGGAGGAGGGAGTACTGCCCATGTTCTACTGCAAACCAAGCAGGTGTGCCTCTGTTGATTCAACATGATTTTGTTTGGGCAACAACAACTGGTTGTTATAGCCCCAACAGCCAGACCTTAGGAAAGCATTGCCAGCCCATAATGTTTTTGCAGAGGTCAAGTATACCTTTGTGGAAGCAAAACCTATAAAAAGAAATACGATTCAGAATTTCCCTGACTGGTATAGGATTTTGGGCGTTTCCTTGCATCAGACATATTTTTACACAGTAATGTTTGCCCATAAAGTGAGTGCTGAAAGTTATGGATGAGCAATTGTTCAGGGAGCATAGCTTGAATGACCACTTTGTTGCCAAACAAGTGTACATTTCACACAAACTGTAAAAGCCAAATGACATGCAGGGTGAAGTCCAAGATTGGAAAGATAAAAAACAACACTATACTGTTGGTTTTATAGCGAGGGTAAGGACGCATGTGACAAAAGAGCTGTGTGTTGGTATAAGAGCAATAAAACCCAACCACATTCATTGTGTATAAAGAGAACACAAGGGGATTAGGACGAGTTATACCATGGCTGTCATCGCAGGATTCTAGGAATAAAACACACCTGAGCCAAAAGAAAGAGGTGAACAAAAGATTCCAAATGAATGCAGAAGATGACAACACTCATTCTCCTAAGGCATGGAAAGGGATCAGGACCTAAATAAGCTGTTTGGCCTCTACATCATGTGTGCCGCTGAGTGTGTGACCTCTCCACCAGGCATCCACACAGCACAAACATCTGCACAGTGGGGCTCCTCCATGTGACCTGGGATCCTGTGCGGGCTGCAAGAAAGCCCTCTTCTTGCAGACATTTGCACAATGTGCAGAGAGGCAAGGAGGAGAGGCTGCTGTAGACCCCCCCCCGGGGGACCATTCTTCTGAAGAAAGCTCATATCATTATGCTTCAGTAAATTTATTTATTTATTTATTATTTGATTTATATCCCACCCTTCCTCCCAGCAGGACCCCAGGGCAGCAAACAGAAACACTAAAACCACTTTAAAACATCATAAAAAGACCTTATAATACATTAAAACAAAACAACATTAAAAACATTTTTTAAAGCTTTAAACATCTTTAAAAACAAAAACAAAAAAAGAGTTAAATATTAAAAAAACATATTAAAAGCAATTCCAACACAGATGCAGACTGGGATAGGTCTCAACTTAAAAGGCTTGTTGAAAGAGGAAGGTCTTCAATAGGCACCGAAAAGATAACAGAGATGGCGCCTGCCCAATATTCAAAGGGAGGGAATTCCACAGGGTAGGTGCTGCCACACTAAAGGTCTGTTTCTATATTGTGCAGAACGAACCTCCTGATAAGATGGTATCTGCAGGAGGCCCTCACCTGCAGAGCGCATATGATCCAAAGCCCAGATTTGCCAAGATACCAGGTATGTACGGTTGGGGAGGGAAGAGCTATCTGAGGGAAGAACTAAGTGGCATGAGCTGCCCTGTCTTCCTGGTCTTGACACTGTCACGTGCTCTGTTCCTGGATCTGATCGGCAGGAGGGGGGAGAATAAGTGCTTTGGAAGGGATTTATCAAGGACAAGACAGCTGGAACCACCACTGGCATCAGCAGTAACTTTAAGAACTTGCTGTTCCCTCCTCTTTCCCATTCCTTTTTCCTCATGTGACATTTCTTTTCAGATTGTGAGCCTGAGGCCTGGGACCATCATAGAACTGCTTTTCATAAGCCACTCTGAGAGCCTTTTTGGCTAAATCGTGGGGTGTAAATGCTGTAAATAAATAAGAATAAATAGTTTGTAGGCAAGGGGCCGGTTCAGAGCCCTCCCCCTGCCTGCTGATCCACCTCTGTAAATTATATTATCTCTGCATTAGAATTATGAGGGAAACACAGTTTCTACCATAACATCTATTTCCTCAGTAAGGGACTGAAGGATATTAATAGAATTAAAGCCTGAAGTCCAGAATAAATGGATGACAATGTAAAACAGTAATTTTATTATAAGGGTGTTTTATTATCTGTAAGCTGCAATCAGCATTTTTTTCTCAAAAGAAAGGGGAGTATAAAATTTCATATATATAAATATGCATACATAAATAAATTGATTTGGTTTATTTCAGGGGAGCATGCAATAGCTAAATCAATGACCAGGGTTGAGCAAGCTTCTTAGGCAGCTCCATGGTGGGAGAAGAGATGAAGACAGGAACTGGTGTCTTAACAGTGCACCAAGACTTGTACACACTATACATTTCAAGCACATTTCAAGCACACTATTTCACCCAAAGAATCCTGGGAATTGTAGTTTACCTCTCACAGAGCTACAGCTCCCAACACCCTTGACCAGGGCCGGCTCCAGACATGCCAGGGCCCTTGGGCACCAGATTGCCCCGGGCCCTGGCATGTGTACTCACACACACGTGCTCACACACACATGCACACCTACCTGTCTCTCGCAGGGAGGAAGCTTCTTCTTCAATCTGCCCATTCGCTGGCTCCGTCTCTCCTATCTTTCACAGTTGCGCGGGCTGCTATGTGTCACATCGCTGCCATCAATCAAGATGGTGCCGGAGGCTTCAGCCTGTTAGGGAAACCTCGGCCACCATCTTGGTTAATGGCAGTCCTGAGCATGCAGCTTGCGCAGCCTCAAAAGATAGGAGAGACGGGCGGGCAGAAGAAGCTCCCTCTCTGCGACCCACAGCAGCTACTCTGCTGCGAATCGTGGAAAAGGAATGCTACTCCTCCCCCATCCTATTGAGAGGCCCCTCAGGGGCCTCTGTGGCTCCAGGGGCCCTCAGCCAGGGCCTGACCTGGCCGCCCTTTGGGACTGGCCCTGCCGTTGACGAACTATAGTGTCCAGGATTCTTTGGGAGTGGCCATGTGCTTTAAATGTATGGTGTGTACGCAGCCTTTATAAAGTGCTAGTGCTAGCAGGGCTGGGGATGCCCCTTTGGCTCTTCTTCATGCAGCAAAATGTCATATGGGCTGGCACTGCTCAAAGCACTAAAAAATTGAAGTCTATGAGTCAGAAGGAAGGAAAAAATGCCTGCACTGCTCAGACTTTACATCAGCAACAAGGATGCCAAGCATGCTCAAAAAGTTGAGACCTATCCCAGTCCAGTGTGTTGGAATTGCTTTTTAATATGCTTTTAAACCTTTTTTAAAAAAACAATATTTTTTTTACCTTTTTTAAAAACAAAAGTCTTTAAAGCTTTTTAAAAAAATGTTTTTAAAGTTGTTTTGTTTTAATGTATTTTGATGTCTGTTTTTATGATGTTTTAAAGTGTTTTTAGTGCTTTTGTTTGCCACCCTGGGCTCCTGCTGGGAGGAAGGGCAGAATATAAATCAAATAATAAATAAATAAATTAGTTGTATATATTACTTCACTTAGAGACAATCCAACTGCTATTAATGCTAGGCTGAGTTGAGTTGGATATGGTGGACCTTTGGCTGAGCTTCCGCTACACCGGTAGAAGCCCATCATCCTGGCTCAGCCGGAGGTCTGCCAGGGAAGTCTAGCCTGGTGTAAGGGGAGCCGGTGGAAGGCCTATGAAAGGAGCATCTCGGGGGGGTGTCAGAGGAGGGCTGAGGGGTAGGACTTACACGATATACAGGTCCTGTTCAGCTCTCTCCTGTAGCCCTCTGTCACAGCAGTAGGTATGCCGGGAAAAAGAGTGATGGAAGGAAACATTTATTTTTATTTCCTTCTGCTGTGCCATGCTGGTGCACCCAGCATCCTCCCCTCCACAAGGCCTCCGAGGGGCCCAGTTGGATGGGGCAGCCCCTTCCACCAGCTCCGCCTTTGCAAGCTTCACTCCCACTGGCCTCCTACAGATTGGATTATTCTGCTCATGGCTGAAGCATTAGGCAATTAACAAATTTAATAAATAATAATAATAAATTATTATTATTGTTGTTATTATTGTTATTATTATTATTATTATTATACACATTCCCCAAACAGGGGAAATATATCACCCCAAAGAAGGGAACAAAAGAGGCACAGATTTGCATGTTTTAAATATGTTTTTAATATTTTTAAAATATGTTTTGTTTTTAGGTTGTTTTTATCACTTGTTTGCTGCCTGGGCTCCTTTTGGGTGGGATATAAATGTAATTAATAATAACAAGACAACAATAATAAGCTAATTTAGACAGATAGATAGATTCAAATTTGGAAATAGTTACTATAATTTCAATAGCAATACAATGCATCTCACCATAGCGGGGAAGGCTGTGACCAGGTGGCCTTTGTGTTTGCTCAGTCTGCTATCCAGGTGCTGCTGATGGAGAATTTCAAGGGCCCTGCTCTACATTTCTTCTCTAACGTTCAATTTTCCTTACCCAAAAGACCTTTAAAACTATAGCAGGACAACTGAGAGGTTAACTGGTTGTGGAGTGAGGTCTAACCTCAGGTACACCTTCCCTCCCCAGGGCCGGCACAATACATATTACTACTTGAGACACAAGACATGATGGCACTCAGCCACTTCCATAAACAGAAGCCAACCAGACCGGCAGTTAAATCTTGCTTCAACGCTGGCAATGGGGCAGCAACCTCCACTGCTTCTGAGGACAGCATACTAGGTTAGGAGGTGCAGGGCAAGTTGCAGAGCACATAAGCTCCGTCTTCCAGTGCCTCACTGCCCTGCCTGGTGCCTGCCCACTCAAACTGTTGCTGCAGGTGCAGGGGCACCAGCATGCATCACAGGAGCAGAACAATGCACATGCATGGCCAATTGCTGCAGGAATGAGTGGCCTGGGCTGACTGCCTCTGCACCTGCTCACTCGGTCAAAGTCCTTTTCCAGCTACCAGCTTCTGCCACTTGAGGCAGCTGACTTCCTCTGCCAGCCCTGCAGCCCCTCAAGCCCAGTTTCTCCCCTCACGCAGGGCCCTTTATACTGCAAGTCGAAAAGCGTCTTTCTACTTTAGAGAATGATTGAGGAACCTGTGGCCCTCCTGATATTGTTTGTCTCCATTACCCATGAGCCCCAGCCATCATGGCCAATAGCGAAGGATGATAGGAAATGGAGTCCAACAACCTCTGGAGCAGAAAGACACAGATTCCCCATCCTTGCTTTCAAGTATCATGATCTAAATCAGAAGAATAGCAGAGTGCATATTCCACTGAAAGACATGCAGTGCAGACACCTTGCAGTCATGCTGGGATGCACTTTTAGATGTACATCTAGTTTACCACAACATAAGCCATGATTTATTTTTTTAGGTCTACGCTTCTTCCTTATATAATTATTAATATGGACAATATAAACATTCACAAACATCTTTAAATGTATAACTGAAAAGCAAAGGGCCCCAGGCATGGAAAGAGACTTTTCCAGAAAAGAAAAATACCATGACAATGGCTGCCTCAAGTGTTCCTCATAATTGCTTTCAAATTTTCATCACGATTATAAACATAGTTTGTAAAAATATTTATGTGAGTCAGCCTCACATAATTATGTGTCAATTCCAGAAAAGGGTCAGTTTTAAATAAAGTGCCAAAGTTGTAATCGCCATTTAGAAAACAAAACATAATAGTAAAAATAAATTATCCAGGCTATATAGTAACCCTACAAAAGCATGAGATAAATCAGTCAGCCAACATGCAGTAAAGCATATTTTAAACCCTTTATTTAAAGCATATTTTAAACCTCAAGAAATTAAATTCAAAACAATCAAAAGTATAGTAACAGTGCAATCTTACATACGTATACTCAAAAGTGAGTCCCTTTACTCCCAGGTAAGTGGGTATATGTCCTAGAATTGCAGTATAGAACTATCACTCTGTACCCAACTTAAAAAAAACACAGAAAAAATTAGATAAGAACTCACTTATATATTTCCCCAATTGTTCTTCCAGCCAAAAGAGAACCTTATAACAGAGCTTAGAGTGAAATAAAGGAACTTGTACCAAAGTACACACATATATAATACCTCCCTACTATGAGGAATATCTTAACTGTTAAGGTTTAACTAACAAGGGCTAATTACAACAAAAGGACCACTAAGGCTTGTCATTAAATCGTTCATGTGTGAAAGCATTCTCAAAAGCACTGAGGATTCAGTAGTTGTGGATAAATATCTCAAATTCATGCATGACATGAAATGCTTTCATCACGGCCCACTTCATACATTAAGGAGGCCCTTAATTGCTTTTTCAGAACTTAAACAAGTCCTTCCTTTTTAGTCACCTGCAGATGTTGTTGGACTCCAATTCCCATCAGCCCCAGCCATCAGGACCAATGGTCAGGGATGATGGAAGTTGTAGTCCAGCAACATCTGGAGGGCAGCAGGTTCTGTATCCCTATTGCTCTGAAACAAGTACTCCCAGAAAACATGGCATATTTGGCAATCCAATAGATCACAATGTACATATCCTACAGAAATATTTGCTTGGTGAAAGAAGCCACTTAGCCTTTTCCCGCATAGAAATTAATTAACATTCTTCCATGGCAGCATAATAGAGGATGATTCAACTGACTGATAGTTAATAGATGGTGTTTGGATTACTGGGATGAAACCAGAGGATCCCCCTACATAATTTTCTGTAGTTGTTTTTGGGTTTTTTTTTTTTTTTAGTATGTTTGAATGAAAGGGACATGAGAGTGTTGTGCCATTCTTAGAAACCTTTGGGGATTCCATAGCTACCACCCTAATGGGATTCAATTATATCAGTTATATATTCTTGCCATATAATTTTGGTCTCCAGGGCTAGCCCTGCCAGCAGAAACAAGCTGAAGTGACCTGCTTGAGGCAGCACAATGAGGTGAGCAGAGACAAACAACAGCAAGGATTTGTATCTCAGCCTCTGCTTGCTTAGATTAAAACTTTTGAATAAAATTAATGAACTAGGGCTGCAATCCTAACCATATCTATCCAGAAGTAAGTCCTACTAAATCCAGTGGTTCTTACTCCAAGGTTAACTGGGTTAGGGTTGCAGCCTAAGTGCTCTGCAAATTCAGGATGTGTTCCACCCTCCCACCTAACCACTTTTTTAAAGGAGATCTACAGGCATCCAGCTAACAGGCTGTAGGTGACAGAAGACATCTGCTTGAGACCGGGGGAGAGCTACTGCTAGTCAGAGTAAACAATATAGGGCTAGACCACTGATAAAGAATCTGACCCAGTATAAGGCAGTTTCCTATGTTCCTAGATTGAGACAGTACTGGGAAGGATAATCTTGTAATTCGGAAATACATAATTTGCACAGTGTCCCCTTTTTAGGTAATCTGACCTTTCATACCAGTTTAGTCCCCTTGATCTATGGACCTACCTGATGGTTCAATAGATATATCTGAAACCTGTACATGATTCATGGCCCAAATTTATTTCATAAAAGATGTGTGCAAAGAGAGGCTGTAAATGTAAATGTAATTTCATATTCTTTTGATCTATATGCTATTCAGACTCCTGCACCACACCCACTATAATTATCCCATGAGCCCTCATCAGCAGTGTATTAGAGCATGACATCTTTTCCTCCACACAGTGAAAAAGGATATGTAGGTAGTTTGAAACATTATTGTTTGGTTTTATTTGGGCATAAAGCACCGCGTGAATATGCCTCTGGTGCACAACACTGAAGAGTGAATAAATGGATACTCTAATGCTGTATTCTTTGCTTTGAAAGCTCCTTGGACTACCCTAGATCAGGAGTAGCCAAAATTGTGCCCTTTGATGTTGGTTGAGTGCAAGTCCCATCAGGCCCAGCCCCACATGACCAATGGTCACGGATGATGGCAGTTGTTGTCCAATAACTTCTGGAGCGCCACCAGGTTCCCATATCTAAGCCATGTGAAGCAGCTGAGTAATGTCACTGGAAGGAATGAGAGCTTGGATCTGGCCTCTCCTTGTTGTTGTTGCTGCTGCTGTAATTGCCATTAAATTCTTGGCAATCTGGGGGGGGGGGTCGTCAGAAATTGCTTGTTGGGGTGAATCAGGCCTGCAGGCCAGGGGTTTGCCACCCCTGTACTTACTGTAATCAAATAGCTTCTTTATTCTTTTGCTGTGTGTGTTTGTGTGCGTGTGTTTTCTTGCCTGGATTTTAAACTCTTTTTCAAAATAAAATAAAATCATATGATTAAAAAAATTGATACAAAGGGGCACATTATTTGCCAGGAGAGGAGAGAAATGGAAGAGTTGCTTTGTCCTTTTGTAAGTTTTTTGATTGAGCCATTGATCTTAATTGGAGATAATGTGCATGTGTCTCTCTCTGTGTTTGAACCCAATACAGAGAGGTGGCATTCTCTGAAGATTTTGTAGTACTGATGATACCTTTGATATCAGATGGACATGCCTAGATTCCCAAATGCATCTTCTTTCAAAAACTCTATCCATTATTCTTATAATTAAACAACTGGGGGAGAAAAGAGTGACAGTTACACATAAAACCAATACTTTTGACAATCTCCTTTTGCTCAAAATGCTGCATGTTCCCTGAACACAGGTTGCTGGAAACAAAAAAAGTAAAAGCAGCTGTTTTGTTGGATTTAGACCTTGCAGTTGGCTAATCCCTGCAATTAGATAGTGACAAATGAGGGGAATGTGTTTTTCCCCTTAAAATCTAAGACTTGCGCTGTGATGGAAAAGTTTATTATTGTGATATTATTGTCACCAGTTAGGAAGTTCTGGCATTCAAAAGCAATGAAGTGATTCTGTTGGAAGAAACTAGAGAAATATGATGAAAACAGGGCAAATGTTTTTAAAAAGGAGCATTTCTAAGTTTCCTCTGCCAAAATAAGAAGCTATTCTATTTTTTTAATCCTAAAGTAAAGTCAAATAAAATAAATTTATTCTTTATTTTTACAAATAAAGGCTTTTCCTATTATCATAAACAATTCATGCTTATGTATACATAATTTTAAAGTCCTGTGTACAATTAGTGTGGCATAGAAGTTCAGAACACAGTTATGCCCACTTACCTGGGAGGAGACGGTGTGGCTGTGACTGTGACTATCATGAAGGGACCCTGCACTTCTGAATTTGCCTCTACACTACTCATCAGCACTGGGCCCTCTGTTCATGGTGAGTGATGCTGACCCCTGAAGCCAATCAGCTCTGAATGAGGTCATGTCAGCTGGCTCTCCTTGCAAATTGTATGTGCCTAGGTATTCCCGATCTCTATGTATGGATGTGAAAGTTGGACAGTGAAAAAAGTGGATAGGAGAAAAATCAACTCATTTGAAATGCGGTGTTGGAGGAGAGCTTTGCGCATACCATGGACTGCAAAAAAGACAAATAATTGGGTGTTAGAACAAATTAAACCAGAACTATCACTAGAAGCTAAAATGATGAAACTGAGGTTATCATATTTTGGACACATCATGAGAAGACATGATAGAAAAGACAACAATGCTTGGAAAAACAGAAGGGAGTAGAAATAGAGGAAAGCCAAACAAGAGATGGATTGATCCATAAAAGAAGCCACAGACCTGAATTTACAAGATCTGAACAGGATGGTTTATAAAAGATGCTTTTGGAGGTCACTGATTCATAGGGTTGCCATAAGGTGAAATCAGCTTGAAGGCGCATAACAACAACAAAGCTTTGTTCACAGGTTCCAGTAAATGCATGGATCCTGGAGAGGTGGGGACAATCCTGCTCACCCTCATGCATGCATCCTATACTGATGATGCATAAAACAAGCATCTCAGACCCTACAACAGTTTAGGATGGGCAGGTAGGAGGGGGATTCCTCTTTTAGCTATGGCTCTAAGGTACATTCACACAGTAATTGTATCCACTACAAAAACTTTTAATATCAACTTTCCATGGAAATCTTTTTTTTTATTTGTGAACAGACTGCTTCAGACTTCTGTTATCAGACTTGTTCAGATATGTCTTGGCCATCAATGGAACAATTTCATGCCAAGTGCCATAATGTGGGAGCACACCTTCCTATTATTAGAATTCTACTATATTTTTCAGTCCAAATATTAAGCAAAACATTTTTCTCGGTAAGATATTCTTTGTATTGTCTATAGTATGTGATTTGGATTCTGCAACATACGTATGAATGTACTTTTTTATACATTCATGGTACTCATTTTTAGACTGCAATCCTAACCCCACTTGTCTGGAAGTAAGCCCCATTGAATGTAATGGGACTTACATCTGAGTAGACATGGTTAGATTTTCAGCCTTAGTTGCTAGGTAAAAACTACTATTTAGTTTCTTGATGTCTTCACTCATTTTATTCTAAGCATATCTGCTGTCATCTTTTGAGAACAAGCCTTTGCACATTTGCATATTAAATATGAAATTATTTTTAAATTGTGATGTTTTGTGTTAATCGTGCATCTGGGTGCATGTATATAGTTCTACTGATATCCATGGCAATTATACACACATAAAAATTGTAAGTAGCACTGATGGTCCATTAGGGGGGGAAATCAAAAGCAACAGTAGTACTTAATGCCTTTATTAAACAGTAATAAATAATGCCTCTTATTAGGTCCACTTAAATTGTGAGCAAGCTTTCAAGTTCCCCAGGGTGATTCTTCAGGCTGGATGCTAAGCAAACATACTAAACAAAACTGGTCAGGGAAGACAAATCTGGGTAAGGTGTATTAAGTAAATGTTGCAGGATAGTAGTAAAAATTGTTTTTTTCTAAAGGCTGACATTAGCAAGAGAAAGTGATGGATTATCAGGTGGTCTTTATTATGCAGGTCATTCACAATGTCAAGAATCTTAGAAAGGTGATATTTGCACCTAAAAGGTTATCAGGTTGGAGCCAAGGAGTCTAAAACAATTTCTTAGATGACACTGTAATGGGTAATATCTCTGACACCTTTTCCAGATTTTACCTGGTATAATACATTAAAAATGGGAAAGCAAACATCTTACCAGAGCCTTTCTCAACAAGTCTGTTCATCTCCTTATCGTTTTTTTACCCCTTCTATCTATAAAGCTTCTTCCACTTAGCTTTCTTTCTTTCTTTCTTTCTTTCTTTCTTTCTTTCTTTCTTTCTTTCTTTCTTTCTTTCTTTCTTTCTTTCTTTCTTTCTTTCTTTCTTTCTTTCTTTTCCTCCAAGTACCCTGCAAATGTTTTGAAGTTATAAGGGAGCTATTTTAATTATGAGCATTACAGTAATGAATTCAAATACACTAATTTATCATAAATGACTTCCCCATCTGTCTCTTAAGTATGCTCCAAAAATTATGTGAATGTGATAATATTATGGTTCAACGTTTACCACTTTTTCCTTGTCATGCATATAGCACATGGTAGCTTTTAACATTATTTTACAGAAGAGAGAGAGAGTGTGTGTGGTCTCTTCCCTAATTTATTTGCACTTCAACCTATTGGGATGAAGCATCAATCCCTGTAGGCAAAGGAAGACTGGGGAAAGAGACAGACATATGCCCCTAGACATAGTAAGGAAAGCAACTTCTCAAGTGCTGCAACTTTTTTATCCAGCCCGCTGTACAAATTGTTCACAAGCATGGAGTGCTTCCAAAAGACCTAATTAGCAACTCATTGCAAATGTTTTTTGCATTAGCTAATGATCTGGCTACACTTGTAAGTAAACAGTACCAACATACCTAATCAATGCAAAAAAGAAAGTGGGGGGGCAACAAAATGCCTATTAAACATGTGGATGTAGTTTTCCAGTTTGGCTTAGAACAAAATGAAAACACATGCAGATTCTTTTGATCTATGCCTCAACAAAGAAATTGTTGGTCTTAAAAAGGGGGAGGGGAGCATACTGACCAGTTAATGCGTCATTTTCATAAAACTTGGTCATTTTTCTTCAGGCATTCCCAAATTAATTCTCTTGGTCTCCGGCAATCTCTAATGTTACTCTATTGTGTGAAACCAGAAGAGATTCTTTGGAGATTATCTTATTTGTGTTTTAAGTGCTCATGATCTCTGCTACTGGTTCCCCTCCCTCCCCCCGCTTTCTACCTGAGGATTCCTTTTCCTTTTTGAGACCAAGCACAAGGGCTTCATTGGGGCAGCAGCTTTCGTGATGGTTGTCTTAACTCTATCACATTGCTAAAATGGAAGGGGGGGGAAAGTACCTTAAGGAATTGTTACAAGTAGCATGTAGCTTTCCACAATAGTTATTCTTTTGGTCTGTATAACATGCCCTAAACCTGCTAGACTTTGGTCTACCATATGGACTGACTAAGCTCATCAAAGAACCTGGCACAGTTTTATGTTACCTGAGCAAAACAAAAACCAAGAAGGCAATAGAGAAAGGTAGAGTAAATGCCCCAGTTAAAATGTCCCAGGTTTCAAATCCCGACACAGCCATGAAACTCACTGGGTGACCTTGGGCCAGTCACTGCCTCTCAGCCTCAGAGGAAGGCAACGTTAAAACCACCTCTGAATGCCGCTTACCATGAAAACCCTATTCATAGGGTCGCCATAAGTCGGAATCGACTTGAAGGCTGTCCATATCATTTCAAACTTCATATTATACAGTTCTGTGAACTGGGCCACTGGTAGTCATGAACCAGTATGTTATAGTGATTAGAGTCCAGGCTATCAGATTAGGACTAGGGAAGGTCACTTCAAATTCCCATGCAATCATAAAGCTCACTGGGTGATCTCATTTTATTTATTTATTTATTTATTATATTATTTATATCCCACCCTTCCTCCCAGCAGGAACCCAGGGTGGCAAACAAAAGCACTAAAAACACTTTAAAACATCATAAAAACAGACTTTAAAATACATTAAAACAAAACATCTTTTAAAAGATTTTTTAAAGCTTTGAAGACATCTTTAAAAACAAGAAAAATCTTGGGCAAGTCACTGTGTCATAACAAGCTTGATAATTGCTGGTGCCACAAGGATGTTAATGTTGGCACCAGATGGGCCTTGCTGAGGAGAGCATTCCATAGATGGGCAGCACACAACTGAAAATGCCCTCACCCTTATTATCACCCTCTGAACATCTCTCAGAGGTGGCACCCTGAGAGAATGTATGTTGATCCCTTTGTATCAAAAATCTTCTGAGTACTCAACATGAATGTCAGTGTGCAATTAGATGACCCCTTAAAACAGGGTGAAAAAATAGATGTTAAAGGAAAAATTATAAGTAATGTGAAGCCTTTTTGGAATTCAGTGCTGGATACTGTCTCCATATGCTGTTTATTTATTGCATAGATAAGACTGAAGCTGCGGGTTCATCTGTGCCTTTTGAAACTGTGTGTGAGGAAGTATATTATAATTATAATAGTATGAAATCAAGGGAAAGTTATGACCTTAAACGTTATGACCGCCTTGTTCTGCTGGGAGGAATGGTGGGATATAAATCAAATAATAAATAAATAAATAAATGATGTTTCAAATTATGTTGTTCATGAGGCTCCACAGAATTGGTCCATGCAACGCACAGCCTTGTTACATCAGAACATATATGTATCTTTATAAAAATGAAGTAACCTTTAATTAAGTAACTTTTAATTTAGGCCTAAGTAGTCACTCTGGAAAAATGCAGAACAATTGACCAGGACTAATCAAAGCCATCATGTTTATCCAGTGCTTTGAGACAGACATAAACAAATGAATCTAGATTAGCACATTCAGAATGGACAACAAAAATGTTCTTTACCTCAGAAGTGGTTTTATTTAATAAATCGAATGATACACACACACCCATTTAACGTGAATGACCTAGCAGAGACAGATAATGGATGAAAAGATTTAGAAAGGAACTCGTAGCTGGGATCAACAATAAATCCTACAGAAATAATAAATTATTCACTAATAGGCAAAAAAACTTGCGATTTAAGAACGTACCTACAGCCCACAGATATTTCTATCAAACTTTAAAAAGCAGGGAAATTGCACAGCTATAGTGAATGCACCAGGGGAGCAGGAGACCTGAACTCCTCTCTGAGATATTGGACTGCCCTACAAATTTGGCAAAATGCAAACACAATTTGGGTTGGTCTTTCACAGTCCAATCTACTTGCTGTGTAGCTTGGAAGAACTTGGTAACATGTGCCTCTGAGCATATGGTGTGTGGTGACCTTGGGCCAGTCACTGCCTCTCAGCTTCAGAGGAAGGCAATGGTAAAACCACATCTGAATACCATTTACCATGAAACCCCTACTCATAGGGTCGCCATAAGTCTAGTGAACTTGAAGGCAGTCCATTTCCATTTTCAAACATGACTGCACAGAAATAAATCCCATTGAACTCAAAAAGTATATAAATGATCAAACCCACCCTCCCTTCTCCTCCCTCCTATCCCCTCCCTCTTGCCCCTTCCCTCCCCCTTCCTTTGCCCCTCCCTCCCCATCACCATCCACCATATAATTTACACATACACTATTTAAAAGCAATAGAGATTGAAAAACATTGATTCTCACATATTATAAACTTCTTCCAAAAATTATATCATCAAATCAGTCCATATACACCAGCTGGACCTATTTTGGTCACTGGTTTTTTTCAGAACTTCTATGTAATAATTCATGTCCAGTTATATAGCACATGGGGGAGTCCTCACTGGCACAATGAGAAGTCAAATTATTTCAAAAAGCAGAATAAATATTATATTCTTAATATAGCCTCACTCACTTGTAGTGTAGTTATGGATATGGATAGGGGATCATGATGTCATCTGGGAGTTATATTTGCCTATAATTTAAAATTGTTTTTGTAAGTTGTAATCTAATGAGATGAGTAGGTGATATGAGTTTTTGTACAATAGTTGCAAATTGTAGTGGTCAAATTTGTCTTTAGTGGTGGACATGTGCATGAATATAGGAGAAATGTCTAAAGAGAAAGAAAGGAGTTAATTATATGTACAGTCTGAAACTGGTATCTATAAAAATTGATAATATTAGGTTATATTTGAAAATTAGTATTGGCTGCAATTTTCAGGCTTTTTCAAACAGATTATTAGAAGGACTGTTACAAACCAGATTGTAAAGGGTTACACCAGACAATTTGGATATAGTAGGTAAAGATCACATGACAGTGCTTCTTCTCATAAGAATAGCTCAGTTACTTTTCCCCTGAAGTTAATGAGAACTCATTAGTTTGGTATAGCAGAGAATATTCCAGTTTGTGGGTATAAGTTATATTATTTGCAATATGAACTTTGATGGTACTTTTAATTAGGAAGACAAAGTTGAGAGACTATAATTAGTTTATAGGCTGAATTTGCAATTGCCGCTAGCGATGTACAGTCTTTGAGTTGAGCTGCAATTGTAACTCCACTTACGTGGAAGTAAAGCCCATTGAATTCAATAGGACTTATTTCTGAATAGACATAGGTAGGATTGCACAGTTAAGTTAATATTTGGGATATTTGCTTTAAAGTTGGCACTGTCATTTCCTTCTTGCTTTTTTGCCATTAAGGCACCCAGGGTCAACTTCTGGGGCATAGACTCTTTTTCACAAGATCACAAAGTTGTGTTATGTGAATTCATGTCACATTGTTGTGCAGATGCAGGATATTTTATTCATTTATTTATTTTTATACCACCCGCTCCTATAAAATATCAACATAAAAAATACTGTAAAACAGTACAGAATAATCATGAGAAATGACTGGCTCATCTTTAAAAAAAGAAATAAAAAACAGAATGGTCCTGTCAGCTATTTATTTATTTATTTATTTATTTATTTATTTTAAATCTTCAAGAGCATTTCCCCAGCACGGGGCTTCTTGTTAAAGTTAATTGGGTGGACAACTAACAGCATTCCTCTGAATGATCTTGGTAACTGAGCTGGGAAGTAAAGGCTTATGAGTTCCTTTAGTTCCTGGACCCAAGTTGTTCAAGGCTTTGTATATTAATACAAGAACCTGGCCCAGTAATATAAGGGCAGTCAGTGCAGATGTTTTAAGAGAGGTGTCGCATGCTGTCAGCTGTCTGCCCCCTTCAGCAGTCTGGCTGCTGCATTCTGTACCATATATAGTGTGTAGATCTTATCCCTGAATTTGAGACACCTTTAGTTATCCTTTTCACCCTCAAACAATGGGATATTTGCAGGACTGGAATATATGAAAAAGTGCACAGTAGAAATTATGGACAAGATAGTGTATTATGTGTTGAGTTATATGTACCAACTAGCTCCACGGGACTTATCTATGCCTAAGAACTGCACATATTGCTCAGCAATGAAAAAGAAAATATATTGTCTGAATCCACTCATAAGTGATAAACCCTCAAAGCTCCTAGTGTATAAGCGTGTGGGCCTTAAGTGACTCAAAGGCCACAGTGAAGCTCTCTTCAATTTAATTTGTAAATTGGTATAATAAAGAACAGATTTTTATCAACCAACCATCAAATGATGCTGAACAAGGAAAAATTGTTAAATATGTAAATGAGCCAGCATTTATTGCTTTAAATATCTCACTGATTTCCTGCTGTCATTTCAATAGCAGAGTCGGGAAAAAAATGCTCTCTGGTATCAAAGTCAAAATCTCAGGTGGCTCCAAAACACTTGTTCAGAGAAACATGAACAACATGTACTTTCAGTATGTGTTAAAACATGCCCTGCAAAAATTAAATGTGATCAATAAGATTACATAAAACTTATTCAGCATCCTTAGAAGTATGAGCAAGTCTGGGGGGGTGGGTGGAGACACTCTTGTTCATGTTGCAAAATACATTGTTTGAATTATCTCTTTAGGTCACATTAATAAGCTTGCGCCAGCAGGTTAAACATAAACCCTAACCTAAACCTAGCTATCATAACTCTGCACTAACTTTGGTTCTCAATGTGTTGCTATCATGTACATATATCACAGTGCAAGCCTATGGAGCTCTACTTAGAAGTAAGTCCCAGTAATCTCAGTTGGACTTACTCCCAGGCAAGGGTTATAGACTGCAGTCTCAAGAACATAATTAGGTGTGTCTACTACCTGTTATAGAGGGGACTCCGCCCATAGCTGAGCATCGGTTAAGATACCAGAACCAATGCAGTTATATTATTTAGCACTGAACTGCTTATTTATTTATTTGAGACATTTAGATGCCACCCAATAACAAAAAATTTCATTGCTATTATATGCATAATTCCTCACTTTCATCACCAGGCATCTGAAGCAGTGGTTTTCAAACATTCTACACTTGGGGAACTCTTTCCACATTCACTTGTGATGGAAACATAGGAAACTATCTTATACAGAATCAGACCAGTGGCCCATTAGTTCAATATCATCTACTGTGACTGGCAGTGGCTATATAAGGTTTCGGGCGGGTTCTCTTCCAGCCCTACCTGGAGATGTTGGGGATTGAATTTGGGACCCTCTGTATGCAAGGCAGATGCTCTGCCACTGAGCTATGGCCCTTCCCCTTTGTCTTCTCTTGTGTCTCTATTGTAGAACATTCCAGAGCCCATTCTAGTCAATCCATAAAGAGTGTTAGTCACTGAACCTATTGGGCCCCTTTCTTTCTTTCTTTCTTTCTTTCTTTCTTTCTTTCTTTCTTTCTTTCTTTCTTTCTTTCTTTCTTTCTTTCTTTCTTTCTTTCTTTCTTTCTTTCTTTCTTTCTTGAACTGCCGGTGTACCCTGGAACAATCCCAACAGTTTCCCTGCAGAGGAAGATTAGTAGTAGTAGGCAAGCTTTCAGACCCTTGTCATTGTGAAACCCCTTGATAAGCTTTCCAGTGAACCTACCATGCTCCTTGAAAATTACACTTGTAAGCTGTAAAAGGTTTAAAAATTGATTAACTAAATTTTGTATTATTTGTGCAGTGTAGTAAGTTAAGCATAGCTATTGTAAATACCCAAGCCAGGGTCCAGTACCCAGCATCTTGTGTTCCACATGCATACTGGGCCTTTTCATTGACAATTGTGTCACCTGAAAAGCTCTCTAGTGGTCAAGACTCTCCCTGGGAGCACTTTGGAGACCCAAAAGGCAGTTTCCAGAAGGGAAACTGACCACATCCTTCTACGGAGGAGATAAGTTTTCACTGGCAGAACAGCAAGTCATTAACAATCTGGCTGGTGCAAGCTATTATGCTGCCTGAGGTAAAGGACAAGATACAGCACTCATCTCCCAAGAAGATTGGCAGTTGAATCTTCAGCAATGGTGATGACCAAGTATCCTCTACCATATCTAAGGGCAGCAGGCTAGCAGGACAGACTGCATGGCACAAACAGCTTTGTCTTCCAACAGTGGGGGACACCTGAGAAGAAACTCATAAGGAACAGCCAGGGGCAGTGGCAGTAGCAGTCCACACCCACCCCAGCATTTGCCAACTGAGGCAGCTGCCTCACTGTGCCTAATGTAGGGCTGACTCCATGGGCAATTGAGAATCCGTCCTGCTATGAACTTCAGTCCATGTACTATATTGAAAATCAGGATAATCTAGCAGAAAAACTAATAACATGCTTACGTTAAGAACCTGGTTAGGAACTTAGTAAAGTTAGTCTTAAAATGCTCAGTTTCTAGCTCACAGGTGGGTGGGCCTTCACTGACAAAGATGCTACAGAAAGATCAAAGTCCCCACATTATTTTTTTAGTTTAATAGGGCCTTCTCTATTGAGTATTAAGCTAGTTAAAGAAAAGACTCTCCTGCCCTGCATTGTCATGGCAATGCCTGTAAGGCAGTGCATGGAACCACCCTAGAACATCAAGTATAACATGGACACCATCAGCAGTGATGTAAGTGCAGAGTTAAATCATACCACATTTTGCCTTTTTAAAAAAGTTATCCCATTTACTCACTGTGGATGCAAGTTCAATGCAGGAGCAAATATTGCTTTAGTAGAGATTAGTTTTCTTTGGACATTGCAGCAATCACAAAATCAGCAAGAAAGTATATTAGATAATAAGCCCTCAGATCAGGAACTGTGTCATTTTTGTGTACTAAATAAAAGTTAAGAGTGAAAAACTCTAGTCAGCTTCTAAGACTCCAATTCAGAGCACAGTTACATTGAACACAGTGAGTTTTATTCCTGAGTAAGCATGCCCAGGATTGCATTGCACAAACAGTATATGATGAAATCCTGACTTCATAGGAGCACATTCTAAATTTGGCCACTTACGTTCTTGAAGAATTTCATCTATAAACACATATAACTGTTAATGGACATTTCAGGCAACCTATTGCCTCATTCTCTGTGACTTCTCAAGACTATGCCCGCTGACCTATAAAACATCCAGCTGACACAGTGCAGGAGACTGATGCTTGCTGGCTGTAGTGGTGTAGAGATGTGTTATGTAGAACACACAACCCCCCACCACCACCTTGCTTGCCTAGCTGAGAAACACCTGCAAGAAAGACCAGCTCCTTGGGAATGCTCATTGAGTTAAAAAAAGCACATCCAGCTGACATGGTGTGGTGGGGAAACCTTGATAGGTTGATAGGGGGATCCCAAAGGGTATGGTTTCCTTTTTGACTTTTAGATTGCTGATGATTTTTAAAATCTAGGTTATGTAAAAGCATAGAATTGTATGGAATGTTATGTTTATTATCTGCTAGTGGGGATGTTAGCAGAGGGAAAATAGTTTCAGTGCAAGAGCCTGCTGTTGTGGATCTTGTCCCTGCCCCCTTCCCATGGGAGACAGGAGGAGAGTGGCTCTTGTATGCTGAGGTTTTCCCTTTTTAATCCAGAGTCTGATTATCATAATGGGGGGTTTAATCCAGACTCTGGTTATCATAATGGGTATTTTGTTTGCTGGCTGCAGCAGAACAGAGAAGTGATTTCTGCCCTTGTATAAAAACCCATTGATAGAACATGTCCCTCTGGGTGAGTGAGAGAGTGTACACCCTAGGTGAGAGAGGGCTGGCTTGATTGATTTTTTTGCTTTTGCTTCTTGCTGTAGGGTTTACTTGTGTTCCTAACTCGAATCTAGTGTGATTGATGGGTATTTTATGATTTTGTATTGCTTTGATTTACTTATTATATATTTCTTTTGTATTAAAGATTATTTTGTATTTGGTATTAAAGAAAAAGACTGGGAGAAAGGGCAGATATAAATCAAACAAATAAATAAATAAAATTAATATGTTTTCACTGTTTTGGCAGCCTTTTGGCCAAAATGTTTTATATAAATAAACCACAGCATAACATTCTCTTTCTACAAATGACATCTTCTCCATCTATTTGATGATGTAGTTTATTGCCAGGTTCAGCTTTGAAAAAGGAGCTGTCACTATGGCCAAATTAACAGTTATAAACTGGGCTATCAGACCATATTTTTAAATATACAGCCTGAACTGCCTTGCTTAAAATCAACAGACTTCAGAAAAGGCAAAGTGTGGAAACAGGAGGTATCTATGGAACTTCTGATATACTTGTATGGAACACTGCAGACAGAAAGGGGGATCCCTAATGCTGTGTGGTATTTAGTAACTAAATTCAGTTTTCTTCTTCTTTTATACTGCAATGTCTCATCCCAAACAGAGATTTTGAGCCTGTCCTCCAGTCTCTTTTTCATTATTGGTGGGCTGGCCACTGTCTAAATTCCTCCTTATCCCATGAACAAAACTTTCAGTATGCCTACAGAGATAGTGGAGACAGCAGAGGTCAAACCAGGCCTTTGGGGCTCTCAAAGTAGGATATTGCTCTGCTCTGTAGGGAAGCTTGCAAAGAGGGGAGCAGCCCCTGTAGAGATGTATTTCTTTATCTTCTAATAGATGAGCCTAAAACCTAAGGACGTGGATCATGTAAAGATGTTCGACCAGCTGATGGCCTTAATATTAGCTAAATATATTTATGGTACCAAAAAAGTGGCTCATTAGTTTTTATGGCCACATTGGTACTTCAGTTCACACACGCAGATACGGCCTTATGACAAATTAAAGATGAAACTGTTGTGAAAGGAGGCTACATTTTTCTGAAGCCCTGGAGAGGAGTTGTTCTGGGGAAACTTTGATACAGATCGCTATGAACACACCGTCCTCAAAGGCAACATCAGGGCCCTCGTTCCTCCATTAGCTTAAACAGGCCAGCATCTATCTGACTCTAGCTACTGCCTGTCCTGTAGCAGGGATGCATTATTTATCTCTCTGTGTTATTTTCACAGATTTCTGGAGAGAGCGGGGCAAGGTAAAGGAATAATAATAATAAAAAGAGAGAGCCTAGCGTAGCCATCTCTCTCCCTCTCTCAAACCCCACGTTACTTTGATTGACAGCTCAGCCTCTCCACTCTCCTTCTCCCCGACCTTCCCATTTTCCCTGCCTGTCTGAGTGTTCCACTGCCTCCCATTGGCTCGCTCAGAGGGGTCCTGCAGCTCAGCTAGGAAGGTTTCCTAGCAAAGGCGGAGGGAGTGAGAGTGAGAAGGAGAGGAGATGCCTACCAGAATCCCTTCCCATAGGCTTGATGTCACGGCCCCACGTTGGTTCCTAAGCAGACGATTGGCCTCATGCCCCTCCTCCTCATCTCTCGGGGCGGGGCCAAGAGGCTGGTTAGCTCGAGGAGTGTGAAACCGCGTGTTAATGTAACCAGTGCGGGCGGATACATTGTGTCCCGTTTATTGAGATCCCGCCGCCGCGGTGTGTTGTATGTCCCGCGGAGTTTTCTTAGTACGCCCCGATCTGGTCTTCATGGAAGAAAAACCCTTGTGATTATTTGGGGAGGACGAGAAGGAGAGGAGATCGTCTTCTCCGCACGCCTGCCTGGATGTTTCCTCGAGGGATCCCAGAAAGAACTTTGGCCCGGGATTGAGCAAGGCAAAGTGAGAGAAAGAAAGACGGTGAACGAGAGAAAAGAGGCCGGAAGAAGACTAGCTGGGATGCTGCTGTTCCTGCTGCATGTTTTCCTTGTGGGGCTGTAGTGCGGAGATTGCTTTGTGGTGTCCGATGTCCTGCGGGCCTACGGAAACAGTATTGGGGTTTCTGCAAGGAGGAACCTTCCCTTTATTTTTGCCCCGTCTGCGGCGGCTGGGTTCGGGGAGGGGGAAGAGAGGCTGAAGTGTCGGTGGTGGGGGTGGTTTTTCCTTTTGCAACTCTCCGGGCGAGAAGGAGGAGGAGGAGGAGTGGATTTTCCTCTGTCTTAAGTCGGTCTGCTTTGTGTACACGATCCAACACCCCCTTCCTCTCCCCCCCCATTTCCTTCCCCGTGTCCCGTGCGTGACCTGGCCTTGAATCTTTCTCCCGGCGCCGGGAACAGCGTGGCCTTTTGTAGTGGGACTCCTTTCCTGTGGCGATCGAGCCTCTTCGTCGGACTGGGCACTGCCTTAGCTGGATTTCCTCCTTGAATCGAGTTTAAAAAGGAGAGATAAATTGGAGGAGCCGCTTCTGTTTGGAGCCGTGTTCGTCTTACAAGTGCATCTTGCAAGTTTTAAGCCGGTCGAGGAAGAGGAGATTATCTGCTGAGGGGGTGGGTGGGTGCGAATAAGTCAAAGGTGTAGTACCGGCGGCGGCAGCTACAGCAACGACCACGACAAGGAAAGACCCATCGCAGCCCGGACATCTCCTCCTACGGCCCCCTTGCCCGGCCAGGTCTTCCCCGGTGACTTTTTCTTTCCTCCCTCTCAATAGCTCGCAACAAAGGACTTGGCTGGGCTCGGGCTGGAGAGAGGCCGCGGCGGGAGGATGATCCTGCAGTTGAGCCGGGAGGCTGAGTAGGGGGCTCCCGGATTCTGCTTAACTCCCGCCGGCTGCCTTTTGCTTGTGTGCGTGTGTTTCCCCCCCCCCTCGGGATTTAAAGTTCGGGGATCGAGGCGAAAATTGAACTGCAAAGGAGCAAAGCCGCGGCAGCAGTAGCAGCCAGAATCATGTTTCCTCAGAGCCGGCATCCCGTAAGTAGCCCTCTTTCCCCCCCCTCTTTCTCCCCAACCGACCCCCCCCCCCCGCGCGTGTGATGTGGGTACCTTCTCTGCTCGGGCAAAGTTTGTGCAATCTTTGCTTATCGGGAGGGGAACTGGCGGGTTCTGTTTGTCCTCTGCAAAGCTCTCCGCGTCCTGCCGAAAGAGCCTTTGGAATCGCGTGTGGGGCGTCCCCTGCACCCGGTGGAGGCCTAGGAAACTTCTTGTGTTCGTGTTCCCCACCCCGCTAGCTGAGGCTGTCTGAAAAGCCTCCCCTTTCCCTTGCCTCTCCTCCTGCTCGGGGAGCGTCTACTCCTTTGTTTACTCTTGGACTTGTTTGTCTACCAGCCTTCAATGGCGGGGAGGGGTTGGCTGTTTCTGGTCCTCTCCGTTTTGTAGCCGAAGGGCATCAACTGTGGCTACAAGGACAGCCGGTGCTTCCCCCAGAACGCCCCTGATGTTTCTTGAAGTGGTGTTTTTGAGTCAGCATCTTGACTGGGAGGATTCCCTAAGGTGAATTATTTTCCAAAACCTTAATGAAAAGGATCGCAGTAAGTCGGAATCGACTTGAAGGCAGTCCATTTCCATTTCAATGAAAAGGAAGAAGAGTAGGTCAAAAGAGAGAGTTGTTGAGGAATACTTTTGAGTCTCCCAAGAGAATGGGAGTAGGGTAGCTAATCTGTGGTCCTCCAGATGTTGTTGATCTTCTACTCCACCACCACTGGTGGCCATGTTGCTTAGGGCTGATGGTGGGAGTTGGAGTCCAGCAACATCTGGAAGGCCTCAGGTTCCCAACCCGTGGTTTAATGCCTATTCTGCTTTTTTAAATGCTACGTGCCATGACTGGCTAGTGGCCACTATCTGCTTGGGTTGTGTTCTGGAAGGTTAACCAAAGTTACCAGGATCATGTTATTATTGACATTTACTACCTGCCTTTCACTCAAAGGTCCCAGGGCAGGTTACAACAATTTTAAACTACAGCATTAAAACCAACTTAAAGTTACAAAATAGGATGGGTCCTAAAAATATATGCCTCGGGTATCAAAGGCCAATACAATAGTTGTCATTGTAGAGATGACACTGCCTCTTATCTAAACAATTTATTCTTTTTTCTTTCTTCCTTCTTCTCCTGCTGTAGACACCACACCAGGCAGCAGGGCAGCCCTTTAAATTCACTATCCCAGAGTCTCTAGACCGAATCAAAGAAGAGTTCCAGTTTCTCCAAGCTCAGTATCACAGGTGGGTGCGGCCTGGTCAGTTCATTGACAGTTGCTTTCCTGTGCTCTATAAGCCTCTTCTGCTTTGGGGATTTCAGGTTGTTCCGTGGCATGCTTCTGTGGTGGGGTGTGTTTTGCTTGTTCAAAATGTACTTTGTGGTTGTGCCCAGGTGGTGGCGTGTGGAGTCAGTTTAAGGCCTGTCACTCACTTTAAAACAATGGCTAGATTTTTAAATATTTGAATAAGTTCTGTATTTCAGGTGAACTTATCCTACCCACCTCCAGAATGTACTTTCAGAAGTACACAGGAACTGTCAATATTTGCTCTGGAAACTTTTGAAAGAGACTGAGTTGACATTTGGTCAGTCAGTGTTCTTGTCGTCATATTCCTGCCTTAACTACTTAATGATTTAAACATCGATTTAAACTTTATTGTTTGGGAAAACAGAGGTCTTGCAATACTAGGAACTTGCAACCACTGCAAGTAAAGGACTCACTTTTTTCTGCCTTTACAAAATGATGTTTGAACACCTACCTTGGCCACTAACAACTTGATCCTGTGTATGTCAGTCCCATTATGTGCAGTGTGACTTCCTTCCAATAATATATACACAGAATTGCAGTCAGGTGGTACATGCATACATAATAAGTGGAATTTGCTTATTGCACTCATAAGTATATTGTGAGCAAACCCTAATAAAGTCAGTCGGATGTTTTCAAGCAGACATGTTGTAGACTTGGGCTGTTAGTGTATTATCTTAGTTTGTAACAACACACAGAGAGATATCAAGTGTGATTTAGCTTGAGCACAATGTGTACATAGTTTTAACTCCAAAGAGCAAACATGTTCAGATAAGGAGTATTCTCAAACAGCAGTTTTAAGATAATATGAGCTGATCAGGTATTTCAGCACACCACTGCAAATACCTCTTTTTAAAAAAAAGAATCCCCCCAACACAGTTTCTTGTATTTTCTAAAGGATTTGACTTTATGGCCTACAGACCTCTATTTTGAGCAAACACACTTCTTTGTAATCCCAAATGTGGGAGTATTAGAAATAAATTTCCATTGGGTCTAAATCCACATAAACATATTTGAAACATTACAGCCCAATCATGTGTATGTTTACTTCAGAGGAAACCCCACTGTGTTTACTGGGACTTATTTACAAGTAAATGTTCATTGGATTACAGCTGAGCAGCCTGATCCTATGCATGTTTACTCAGAGGTAAGTCTCATTGAGTTCACTGAGAATCACTCCTAAGTACACAGAATCCTATGGTGGTTTTGCTATCAGCTGAAACCTGAAACTGCTAATGTATGAATAAAACCTAGTTAAGCATACATGTGATACAGTGATCTCTTAATGACATCATTCAAATCACACTGTGGTTCTCCATATACGAGAAGACCATACATGGGTTTTAACGGATGTTAGTTTTGGGAAGGACAGGTACCTAACTACCATTTAGGTGCTAAGCAGTGGTACAAATTCAAATTTTTACTTGCTAATTATTTTTAATAGGCAACTTTATAATCTAATACTAGGTGGAAATGTACATCTTATACTATACATCTTATTTATTTATTTATTACAGTTATATACTGCCCCATAGCCAAAGCTCTCTGGGAGGTTTACAGCAATTAAAAACATTAAAAACAAATATACAAATTTTAAAACGCAAAAACAATTAAAAAACACATTTTTTTTAAAAAAAATTAAAAAACACATGCTAAAATGCTTGGGAGAAGAGGAAAGTCTTGACCTGGTGCTGAAAAGATAAGTTATTTTAAAGTGATTGCTTAGAAAGAACATCTAAAAAAGAATGAAGCTATAATTATTCTTAACTCTTGTGTTTTATCTTTGGGGTGTAGGTACTACTTTTCTGAATATTACACTGGCAAGAATTCTGGAATTATACTTTACTGCACCCTCTAACAATCACAGTACCCTATTGAAGCATGACTTCTATATATCATCCAAATTAATGTGTGTAATTTGATCTGAGTAGATATTATGTACTCTGCATATATGAGCATGGTCTTCTACCTTAAGGAATTATGCTAAAGTTTCTCTGTATTTACACTGTGATATCTTATGACAGCGTCCCAAACAACTTTCTTTTCAGAATGCAAATAGAGGCAAATGCTTGAACTGACATACTTAAGAATATCTTTTTTTTCCTAATCTTCCTAGCCTTAAATTGGAATGTGAGAAGCTGGCAAGTGAAAAGACAGAAATGCAAAGGCACTATGTGATGGTAAATACAATCTTGGCTGCTTATTTGTTTTGTTAAAACAGAGAAATCATAAGAGTTGGAATGGATCTTGGAGGTCATCTAGTCAATCCCCATGCCCAGTGAAGGATCTGCAGTGCAGAATGCAACTGTGGCATTCCTGACAGCACCATCTGTTTAAATTCTTCCAGCAAAGGAGAGTCCATTACTTCCAGAGATAGAGAGTTCCATTGTTGAACAGCTCTTGCTATAAGGAAGTTTCTCCTAATGTTGAGCCAAACCCTGCTTTCCTGCAATTTCCATCCATTACCCTCTGGAGTGATAGAAGAAGCCTGTTCCATCTTGTGTGTCACAGTGTTGTTTCTTTGTGTTTGTTTTTAACAGATTTTTCTCCCCTTTTATTTATAGTACTATGAAATGTCATATGGATTAAATATTGAAATGCACAAACAGGTAAGACATTGATACAAAATCCATATAATTACAAATTTGCTAGAGTGCTTTGATGCAAAATATTCCATTTTTATTAAAATTGCCATATCATAAATGAACTCAAGCATGGGTGAGGGTAATGGTGTAAGTAAATCTTACAGCTTTCCTATAAATTACCAGTTGGCCAGAATGGGAATAAATAAGAAACAGTTATCATCGCTATGGTGCTATCCTGTTTTTAAGCAAAGATAAATGCTTTTGAGGAAATGGATTTCGAAGAGAAAATTCCTTGTTATAACCTTGGATCTGCCTAACCACTCTCTTATGTCCATGCAGCATATGTTGATGGCTGCTCAAATCCTAGCAATTTAAAAGCATGAAAAGATTAGTGAGTTGGAAAGCTCTTGGTTATGACTGAGTTTGCTAGTTCCCATAAAATTCACACTTATGGCCACTATAATGGTGAATAAAAAGAGTATTGAACTGGAACAAGGCACTAAGGACCTCATAAGAGAAGAAAAGCTAAATGATTGCTCAGCCCAAAGGACCTTCAATTGAGTAGTTATTGTCTGCCAAAGAAAGCATTAATGGCAGGGTGTAAGTATTCTGTAGATATGCTGACATCCACTTTTTCATCAAGATGCTGGTACAATAAGTCTTGCAGAAATCGATGGCCTCTTTAAAAATTATCATTAGATGAAGTTGCACAGTTGGACACATTTCAGAGTGCAACAATACAATTCTTTCTTGATGTATATGTGATATTTCATCTAAAACTCTTGTTTCATTAAATTAAAGAGCATGGCTGACCGGCTAGGGCACAGCAAAGAAATTGATTAGTTCAGGCTTCACATCTTCAATATATTCAAAGACTTCTATTAAGCAAGTGTGTTTCAGTGCTGAATTCTGCTTTTGTAACTCTGAACTCTTTGATTTTTTTTGGTGTGTGTATAAAATCCATTGGATTTAAGAATGTTGTATTTGGTAATATAAAATTATCACTATGTCAAAGGTAGATACTTTTCAGCTAGAGAAAGTGCATTTGGTAATGTATATTTTCATTCATGCTATTCATTCACATAAATGCTATGGCAACTTCTATTATTTGTATGTATTGTTGAATTTTAGGATAATGAAACAACACTCCTTCTCTGCAGTTACTTCTTTTGCCTATACATCTTCTGAAACTACTAGTCTTGTGTTGATACAGATACTAAAGTTTGTCTTGGAAAAACAAAATGTCTAAGCTGCTATTTGCTGACACATTTTATTAAACTGAGGTCTGACTGCAGCCAGCTTGTTACAAATCATGGGTTTTGTGAGCTTAATTGTTAGTACTTTAACATTGTGACTGACATTAAAATATCATCTGGCGTAGTTGAAGAAAATGTGTAATTTGGAGCAGTGAACTGAAAACAGAGTTCACTTTTTAAAGATTAAACCCACAAAATTAAAGAGCCCTGAAGCTGAGGCTTCTGCTTTAGCCTTAATGTGTGTATTTACTATAATAGCTTTGTTTTCTTCTATTTTAGTATGACTCTTATAGGCAGTACGGTACTACCTGTGGTAGAGGCTATATTATAGGCTACAGTATGAATTGCCTACAAATTGCTTGCAAATTGTTACGTTCTTGGTTTATCTACTGTTGTATAGAATATAACATAGAAACCAATATTTCAGTTCTACAGAATGAAATAAATCCTCTCCTCAACTAAGTGATGTGCTCTCACAAATGAGAAGTTGTACTTCTGAAGCCTGTCCAAGTCATTTTAAAAAATTAAAAAGCAGATAGGAAGCTTCCTCATCATAAAACATGGACACTATGTTCTTAGGCATTTGCTGGAGAGTAATCATAATTCTTATTAAAACTGGTGATGTGTAGCCCCCAGGGTGTAGCAAGGCTCAAATTGATGCTTTTTGCTGGCTGATCACCAGCATGGCCTAAGTGCTCATTATGTTGTAGAGAGGGCCTTCAGAGCTCTCATTACGTTTGACAGGAATTCTCTCTAGGGGGAAACTGGGCATTAGCTAGACTCCTGACAGGCTGCAATTATTCCTGCTTTATGGCTTATAACCAAATGCTTAGCAAGGCATCATCAGGGGACACAAAAGTTGTCACGTCTGACAACATCTTTTTTTCCCCCTGAAAAATTCAGTGATGGGGAAACTTTTTCACCAAACTCTGTTAGTGGGGCTCATATCCAATGTGGTTTTTGTGTGAAGTCCTTTAGAGATATCTTTCCTTCCTCCCCCACCTGTTCCCCATCAACAAAACTTTAACATGGTAAAACACTGCAGCGTCTTTGCAAAATGGATGGTCAATTATCCAGATTGTCAATTCAAGGAGAAAAGTTATTTATTGCATACATCTCTAGTTGCTCTTCAGCATTGTTAGTGTTAGAATGTATTTGATTGTCGTCATTCTGTTTGCAGAATGGCTTTGTTTCAGTGAATGCCTCCACTAATGGAAGAGAAGGGGAGGGCATTTTCTCTGATGCCCCCTACGCCCCCTCCACACTATACCAGAGGGCCCCCAGTCTCCTGGAACAGATTTTAAGGGGATTCAGGGAGCTGTAGCTGGAAGGAAGAATCTGTGTAAATCGCATCCTCTCTTACTCTAGCAGTCATGTCTGTTGGACCACAGCTGCAGCAGTAGGGATTCCACCTCTTGTTATGGATTTCATAAACACTGTGGAGACTAGTGGCCTGAATCCTGTTCCTGAGTCTTGTTCCTGAGACCTGTTATACCTCCTCCTCATACAAGTTACCAAGGATGCTGATATAGCTGCCATTTCACCTGTACTGTGTGTTTCTTTAATGGTCCTCCCGTGCCGTCCCAATTCAAGAGGTACTATTGCAGTTTTTCATAGACACATGGTATGTAGCTAGCTCCTGTTTTTACAAACGTGTAGTAAACTGCTTCAGATAGGGTAGTCAGGGTCTCTTACAGTGCAATCATACCTGTTCACTTGGACATAATTCTCATTGATTTCAGTGGACTTACTTCTCAGTAAGTGTGTATAGGAATGCTACCTCAGTCTATTTTAAGTAGTCTTGAGGAGGCAATTCATTCTGGCATGTTTTGCCCAGTAAAGTCAAAACGGACAATGTGTGCTTAACTCAGCCCCTATAATCAATACAATTATGGGTCTTCCATTCCCACTTTACTTAGCTTTTGTTTTATGGTGAAATGGGCATCATCCAGTGAATAAAGTTTCTTAGCAAAGTGTGACTTTATCTTCTTTCTGCTTGAAATTTGGGCTGTCTTTTATATAGGCTAGGAGGGTGGTTCACTCCCCATCCTGCCCCCTGCCAGTAGTTCATGGTGGAGCTATACCTCTAAATTATATTGACTTTCATTTTGTTTACCAAGCACAGCACTAATTATAATTACTGTGGTGTGCAGGAGATCATTTCCATTATCAAAGTCCTCTGATAACATCCCTAGTGAAGGTGTAGTACCATATAAAAAAATTTCTGCTGGGGCTTATATATACATATATAGGCTCGGATTCCGAGTTGCCATTCCATGGATCAATAAGATGCTTCCAGTGGCAGAAACGTGGGGATGGGGGGAGGAGAGAGGTGATTCTTGCTGATTTCCCCTATACTTCCCTGTACCACCTCCCTTGGTGTTTTGAAGGATTCTCCCAACTTGCGGGAGTAGATTTTTTCTGGGAAAGGAGGAATCAACAAAAAATTCCTCCATCTCTTCTGCTTGTGTGTGTGTGTGTGTTTTCTGGCACCAACCTTCTGATCTTAGGATCTCACTATCATTTCCAGAAAAAAGCTGAGGGGGAAAAAGGCATTGTTTTTACTTAACCAATAGTGATGTTCTTTCATCTGGTACAAATATAGCAAGAGTATGTTTTCCCAGAGGAGTGCATGTTTTGGCTATGTTAAGCAAAATATTAGACTATGTAGCTGAATTTCAGTGTTTCTCTGTTATCAGCACACTTCTTCATATTTATTTATTTTATTATTTATTAAATTTATATTCTGCACTTCCTCCCAGAAGGAGCCTAGGGCGGCAAACAAAAATACTAAAAGCATTTTAAAACATCTTGAAAGCAAAAGACTTTAAAACATATTACAACAAAACATGTTTAAAAAACATGTTAAAGACCAATTCCAGCACAAATGCAGACTGGGAAAGGTCTCTACTTAAAAGGCTTGTTTAAAGAGGAAGATCTTCAAGAGGTGCCAAAAAGATAACAGAGATGGTGCCTGTCTAATATTTAGGGAGAGGGAATTCCAAAGTGCCACAACATTAAAGGCCTGCTTCCTATGTTGTGAGGAATGGACCTCCTGATAAGATGGAATCTGCAGTAGGCCCTCAACCTGCAGAGTGTAGTGATCGACTGGGTATATATATCTACTGGGTTGCTGCATATATTAACCAGTTAGGTTTTCTCCTAGCTAGCACTTGGAAATACTAAGCTAGTACTCCATCTAAACCTGATGTAGCTCCTTCTAGGAAACAAGCTATAAAATGTATGACTTTTATGTCAATATTTCATTTTTAAAAGAGTTGCTCATTATAGCAGTTGGGATTAGCAGTGGTTACTGTGGTAAATCTGGTGCCAAGATGCAGAGTTTTCTTCGATATTAGTAGCTGCATGGGAAGCATTCTCTCTGTGTTACTCTCGCCAATCATGTCTGTTGGCCTTCAGAATAAACCAGAAGGTAAACCTTCTCATGTGTTAAAACCCAAATTGTTTAGGTGTAAGTTTAGCTTTTGTTCATTGGCAGTCAGCCAAAGAAAGATTGATCACTGCTGAACCCACTGACAGACTATATAAACTACTACAGCGTTTGAGTCCCTGCCATCCTAAAGCTGACAGGTGGGCCTTTGTCTGCTTTGGGTAGATTGCTATGATCTTTCTGACCTGCCTTCAGGCAAGCTTGTCACTCTGCCCTTTTCTATTTGGCTTGCTGCCTTCTCACTTCCAAATAATTACAACTTCAAAAACAGTGCATATTGCTCACAGCACTGACCTTCTCCTTCATTTAAGAAACCACTCAAAGTTCTCTGAATTCAAGACCCATGTCTCTTCCAGGTTTCATTAAATAATCAGTAGTGAGTGGCTACATTAGTGGGTAAAACAGAGTGGCAATTTAAGGGACACACTTGATTCTCCACAGCTCTTTTAAGAACCATGGTAGTGTTCACCTAGTTCTCATTGAGGTGATAAACCTCAATGTGGGCTGCACCAATTTAAACAAAGGGGGGGGAGAGACTCTCCTGACCGAATACTCTGTCATAGTGAGCTAGATGTCACTGAGTCATTACATCTAGTTTTCTGCATGCAAACCCCAGTTTATTACCTCAGTGAAAAGCTGACTATTGTTACGTTAGAATTAAATATTATTTTTCTTTTTGACTGCTGTATTTTGACATGAATTGTTTTCTGCATTACTCTTGAATGTCTTAAGTCTGTTATGGCATTAGATGAGCACATTTTTAATAGTGAAGTATCAAAGAACATATCTAAGCTTAGACATTTGGCCACAGACCCAGGCCTTGGGGGTAAGGGAACACATCTGGGAGCTCTGGTAGTGGAGAGAGGTGATGCAGAGGAAGGGAGAAACGAGGGCAAGGTTTAAGACTTCACCTTCAGCTGCCATTTCTCTGCAAATTGAAATCCTGCCCAACTGCTTTTCAGCTGTTCAGTCCTTAACAGGATCATGGGTAAACTCCCCCACCCCCAAGAGCTTGGAAAGGGAATGCTTTTGATCAAACAATTCATTATATGTATTCTGAGGGTGCCTTCACAGGAGAGGACTGTACCATAGGCCCTTTCCAAATGTTTGAGTTGGATCTAGGGACAGCCTTTTATCTCAAATGTGTCACAGTTGGATATGCCTTTTGTGACTTCAGGTTAAAGTGCAGCGATAAGTTTGGCTGGGGTGTGTATAAGGAGTTCTTATCAGCAGTCTTACTTTGATTAATCAGGGCACTCTTAAACAATTAAAACTGATTGTAAATGATAAAAATTAGGGCATGGCTGAACTGCCATGGGCCATGGTTCTGGAGTGGTGACAGAAACCTTTGGCTAAGTAGCAGTTCTTATGTAGCAAAGCTTTCAGAAATTATTGGACAGAAAATCAAGCAATTTTTTTGTTCTGTTTTCAGCCTTTGATATCTTGAGTAAACAGTCGGTCAAAGCAGCTTATGGAGTAAGGTGACCAGTCAGTGTATTGACAAGAAGAGACACAATAGAAAACTGCATTAGGAGGCAAGCCATTGGGATTTGCAGTAAATATATTACTGAACACAAGTGAATTGCCAATACTGCTTGTTTAGCAGTTTGCAAGGGCAATGGCAGTATGGATTTTTGAATTAGAAGGGAAGGACTGTTCTTTCTCTGTGCTGGAACATCTAGTGGATGGCTGAGAAGAAAATTGATTTAGGGAACAAAATGCTGCAACCTCTGTTTTGTGCCATGTGAAAGGCTTCTATGGATTAGTGAGTGAAAACAGAAAGGTAGCTTTCAGTTTAGTACAAGGGGTCTTTGTTTGCTGCCTGATCAAGATGGCATTCAGCTAAGCCTAAAAAATGGGGGGGTGCAACATACCCCTCCCAGCTATTAATTACAAGGACTTCTGGAGCTTATTTGGCTTGGATTGAAAGTGCCTGGAATAAGCTGGTTGTGTGAATGGGTTTGCAGGAGCACTGTCACCAGTTTATGTTTGTGGTAACCAGTTTCACATTGATAAAAGCAAAATGCTACACATCTTTTAAAAAGCAAACCACAGTGATAGTGTGAATAGATTCCCAGACTTAACCATGTATTGACATTGCTCTTCTTATCCATCCATGCATACACCTGTAACATGCAGCCCAGTCATATCTATGTTTACTCAAAAGTAAGTTCCACTGACTTCAGTGACTTTTACTTCCAACGACTGTGCATAGGATTGCAGCCTTAGGGTAATATCACATATCTGTGCTTGTTTCGTTACTGAACAGTAAAGGGGTATGTGCAGGGCCAGTTCCAAGGGGCAGCCAGGTGGGGCACTGGCCCAAGGGCCCCTGAGGCTACAGGAGCCCCAGAGGGGGCCTTCTGCTCTTCCGCGATTCACTTCAGGATCGCTGCCACGGATCGCACGGCAAGAGCTTCAGGGCTCTGCCATTCCCTTGCTTAATTTACCTTGTTCTGCGGTTGTGCACACAGCGGTGCCCTTAAGAAAGATGACAGCTGAGGTTTTCCTAAGGGGCTGAAGCCTCTGCTGCCATCTTGGCTGATGGCATGCATGCGTGCTGCATGCTCGCATCCCTGCCATGAACCAAGATGGCAGCAGAGGCTTCAGCTCCTTAGGGAAACCTCAGCCGCCATCTTTCTTAAGGGCACTGCTGCGTACACAACTGCAGAACAAGGTAAGTTAAGCAAGGGAATGGCTGAGTCCCGAAGCTCTTGCCATGCGCGAATCATGGAAGGGGAGTGCTGGGGCCTGGGGCAGGCTTTTGCCGAAGGGCTCCAGTGTGTCTGGGGCTGGCCCTGGGCGCGCGCACACGTGTATGTGCACGTGCATGCCAGGGCCCAGGGCAAGCTAGTGCCCAAGGGCCCTGGCATGTCTGGTGCCAGCCCTGAGTATGTGAAATGACCTTTGCAGATGAGACATAAGGCAGAGCCTTCATATTGCATTACATTACCCTAATTTCAGTATTCAGTGAAAGCAGTTCAATTATGTACTGAAACTTAGATAAATTACTTGAAATATTAATGTATCAATGGAAGGAAGTATTTTGGAAATTTAGTTGAAGAATTCCATTATCACTTCTTGTATTGCTCCCATTAAGAGTATTGTGATACCTTCAAGACTAACATTATAACATGAGTTTTCATAGGCTTCTGTACAGTTGATCAGATGCATGAAGTATTCTCCTTAGTTTATAGGTATTCATACATATGGCTGGAAGTGCAAATTGTAAACACTGAAGTTAGAAGGAAATAAAAACAAATTAAAGAAAATTCTTAATAAATATAATATGACCTATGGTGGTATGGTGGATAAGCTGATGGGCCAGGAGTATCTGGGCTAAGATCCCAGATTAATGGCCCAACAACACCTGTAACATTGCCAAGGCATGTCTTTGGAGTGTTATGAGAGAGAGCCCTCCCCCGGCTGTCTTTTGGCTAAGTGTGGTTAAGAATATGTAACAGTTGGAGGGGGGTGTTGGTGTGACCACTTTTCAGGTGGAGATGGGAACTATAGTTGATAACTAGGGTGAAAGCTTCATTCCTCACCCATAAATGATAACTACAATGTGAATGAGTGTTTGGGTGGATGGGTGAAATTTTTATTGGAGTCATAGATTAAAGTTGGTTTCAGCCTCATAGCATTAAGGCTGGTAATATTGCATTGTGGTCTTTTGTATATGTATCTAAGACCAGGGTTGCCAACCCATTGCCTGTCGATGCCATGGTGCCCACAAAAGCCTTCAGTGATGCATCCAGCAGGTAGCCCAGAATCTGAGCTTTCATTTTTTTGAAAAGTAAGTCTCTAATCCTCCTAGAAAGAAAGTTATGAAGCAAAATGTGCAGGTACCCTTCTAAGAGATTTACGTGAAATGAGCCTGCCTGGCTGCTCTTTATCTATCACTGTTGTTAGCGAATGAATGAAGTCAGACCTGTGATTGATAAATGAGTTGTTTGGACAGCAGGCATTAGGAATTCCTGGGGTACTACAGAGCTGTTGCTTTGCCATTCTTTTTAGTGCACTTTTTCTGCCTCTGTCTTATTTTCTAGTCCTTGCAATCTCCACAGTCTGCCCTTCCCTTTTCCCTATGATGCATCTTTCCTGTGCTGGGTTTACCTGAGATCAGGTAGTATCCAGAAATTATTTTCTGCAAATACTCCTACATAGTAAGTGTGGGTGAATGTTAATCCCTCTCCCTGCAAAAGGCAAATGTGAAAACATTGCAAAGAGGCTTAGGAATGTCTCTTGCTTTGAATTCACTGCATAGTTAACTTACAGTATGATGGTATGCATGTCTATTTAGAAGTATCTTTGTGTTTAATGGGGTTTACTTCCAGGTATGTGGGTACACGATAGTAGTCTAGGCTTTGGCTTAAGGTTGGCATTGGGGGGAAAACAGGGTCTTTGTGCTTTTAACAGCTTTATGGCAGGCAGAAACTCAACAGGTCAAGACATTTCTACTAGGGGAATACAGTAATGAGTGAAGCTTCACCATGACTGCTGTCTAATTTTGTGTTATGCCACATTCCCAGTGGCAGCCATTTTGTGTTATGTCATGCCCCCATGGTAACCATTTTGTGACTGATGCCCCCAGCACTTTCTCAGAATTGAAATGTGCCCTCTGGTCCAAAAGGGCTGGCAACCCCTGATCTAGGGGACTGTTGGGATCAATAATTGCTGAGGGTGAAGAAGTATCTTGTAGGGGTGAACATGTGGTGGTGGTGTAGGTTGCTTGAACTAAGAGATGTGGAATTCATGAAGGTGTTGAGTGAGTGGAATCTTTTTCATGGGTTTTGATGTTTTTATATACTTTATTAATTTTGTTTTTTATAAACCTTTTTGCAATCTTTTAAAATGAAACATATATGAATACTTGAAATAAAATAATTAGTCTTGAATACCAGTACTGAATATATGGTAAATTGCACTTGTAAGCTTCCTTGGAAAAAGTATAGGGGAGCGGGTGTGTTGCTTCTGGATAGAGAATAATATATGCTCTGTATATGTAAATTATGTGACAAATGCAGAAATGTGTGCACAAGAAAAACCACAGAAAACAAATGTTGGGGATCTCCAGTTGGCCAGTACACACAGCAAAACAGGCATATGAATGTCTGTATTCAAGACGTATGACTTTACTCACCGTATCCGGTGTGGAAGTGAAACTTCTTGTTGGATAATAATCGTGTGTGAATTAATTCTTTCAAAGAACACAGAGGTCATAGAAAAGAAATGAAAAGGTGAAGAATTAACAGTCCTGTCCACTATCCAGTTAGGAGAATTAAATCTGCTTAAATCAAATTACTCTGGATTTAAAGTAACCAGACTGTGAATGACCTATTGAGATAGGCAAGAAGAGCATAATACAGCTGTTTTCTCTTTTTTGAGTTTGGAATTCACTTGCAGTAATGCTTTCCAGACAGCATAGATACACATTAGTCAAATGGTAATCTGAAACTCTAAACTTGGTGGTGGTGGTAATGATTTGCTATACAGCCATCATATTAAGTGAATGCATAGTTATTACATTGACTGTAGGAAGACTGGGGAAGTTTGAAGTGATGTGCTATTGTTGCAACTATATCTACACTGCACCTGATCAATGCTCATTTGAGATGGATTCCCGTTTACAAGTTTGAGTTTAATCTCTTTGGAGTAAATTTTCCCACCCCTTTCTCTTGATGACAATATTAATGGTGACAGCACTGATAATCTGAAATGTAGTAGAAGTCCACCTTCTACGGCTTTTTTGTGTAATGGTTAATATGGCTGTAAATAGGAGATGAATGTGGCTACTTTTCTAAGTCTATTACTCAGGAGGCCTGTAAACTTGATTGGCTGTTACAATTCTAGCAGAATCATTCGATTTGAGAGCAATAGAGAGATAAGATATCCAATTACCCAAATGATTTGCAGGGCTAGCCAATGTTGTCATGGAGATGTGAGTTGGAACAAATTAAATTTTAAGCAATAAAAATAATCTTAAAGCACGTCTGGGAACAGGAACATTTGGCAGTGGCACTTACCTGAATTGAATCTTAGTTTGACATGCTGTTGTTTGACATTGATATACTGTGGGGGGCTTCAACTTTTTTAAATGGCACATTGCCTTTTAATGTGTTGCTGTCACTGCCAAAACAAGAGACGAGCACATTTTAGTGTGTTTTTTGAAAAAGGTGGTTAATAATGTATGTGTAGCAGAGGGAGGGGGGAGCTAAATAATGGTTGCTTACAGAAGAATATTTGGGGTCCAGTGACTTCAAATGCCCGAATGCTTAATTTCTCACTTTGCAACTATGAAACAAATTTGCTTACAGTTACTGACAAGTATATATTCTACAGGTATTAACAGCATGATGAGCATTTTACTGTGGATGCAACCTTTTGGTTGTGCACGAGTTCTGCTTCCCTTTGACTTGAAGATATTTTCTTCTGAGCATGAAAAACCTGTAAAACACAATGGCTTCGATCAAAAGGACATGCTGTAAAAGAGTCCCATCTGTGTGAGGAGGTTACCACTGCCTCCTATGCCACCTCAAAGCCTCTCCCTTGCCTTCCAGAGCCAGTCTTTATTGGAGCCTGTATACCTGGGAACCTGCCATTTCTTCTTCTCCCCCTCCCTCCCGCAACCCAGCAAGAGGAAATGCTCTCCACTTGTGTAGTGGGATCTTTAGAGCCAAATCATTGTGTCTCAACCATTTTTTTAAAAAAAAGTTAGGAAAAGAGACTTAGGAGTATTTTGGATAATAAAGAATAACAGTCTAAGTGTGTTTCACTGTTACAAAAGGTTCCTTTCCCTTTAACTGATTCTTGGCTTGCAACACAGATTTTTTTTCACGAAGAACACCCTATAAAGAGCTTTTATCCTCATGTCTGTTAGACAGATGGAGACTAAAATTGGTCTGAGGTCAAGCCATTTGCTGCATACTTGCAGCCTTCGATTTTCCTCACCACAGATCATCTCAAATGATTCAGTAATGACCAAAAGTGCAGCCTTGACCTTTATTCCCTGGGGGATTACTGTTACACAGTATAAATGGCAAGAAGAACATTTTGTTCATTCAGATGGCGTTTTCATCTCCATTTTGCTGGGCCTTCTACAGCACAAGTAGAACATTAAATCCAGTTGGTTGCTTGTTCTGTGGCAAGCCTAAATATATCATTTCAATTTCAATTAGGTGATCATACTGTCCTTTTTAAATGATGATTTCTTTTCACAGTACCTTAGGGGGTCATCTTGTATTTTAAAAATGACTGCTTTTATATGTATTAGTAAAGAGTGAACTCCTTTATCCTGCGAAAGCAGCAGAGAAGCCCCCCCCCCCAGCTGAATGAAAGAGCGGAGGCCTCAGCAACAGCCTCCCTGAGCAGACCGTGGAGGAGGAAGAGGAGGCGCCACACCATGGGGCAAGCATCAGGGTTGCAGCCTGGGATGGGTGAAAAAATCAGCTTAATTCTGACCACAGGGAGGCTGTTGCTGAGGCCTCTACTCTATTGTTTGCCTTGGGGGGGGGGTTCTTCCCTGCCTTCTCCTCTATGGTGGCAGAAGGGTGGGCATGGAGTAGATCAGCAGCAAATCTCAGCAGCTGCTGATTCCATCCCTAGCCTAGAGTGGAGCTGCGCTCTTAGCCCTTTTGTGCTCTCTATATACAGACAACAGTGCACAACACTTTAAAAAAAAAGATGTCAGATGGTAAAACATGAGCCTGCTCCATATGACCTCTGCCATGTCCTGATATGAGTAACACATGCATAGAGCTTCTGTTCTGGGCAGAGCTTGGAAAAGTTACTTTTTTGAACTACAACTCCCATCAGCCCCAGCCAGCAAGGCCACTGGATTGGGCTGATGGGAGTTGTAGTTCAAAAAAGTAACTTTTCCAAGCTCTGGTTCTGGGCATATACGTTACGTGGTATTCAATGGTAATTCTACACAGAGTAGACCCACTGAAGATAATAGTCATGACTAAGGTTCATTCATTTCAGTGGGTCTACTCTGAATAAGACTAATTTAATACAACCCATTGTTTAGCATCTAGATTTGTTTACTTGTAAAGATTCTTGCAGAGATTAAAGGGCTACACTTCCTGGATGAGCAGATTAGGTTTAACCTTCCGGCAAGGGCCAACTTTTTTTTTTTTAAAAAGGATGTTCTGAAGTCTAGTTGTGGTCAGCCAGATAAAATGTTCAGTTGAGCAGGAGAAGCCAGCTGATGTGCCATATCTCCACGAGTAAGACCTAACAAACGGATCCAGTAGATTGATCTAATAAAATGAGTAAGACATAATAGTTGTTCAGCATAGTAAAATAAAAATAATTAGACCAGATGTTATTAAAATCCTCTCTCTTTTTTAATTTTTTTGCATCTGGTGCTTTTGCTGATGTGAAAGGAAAGGTTATAAACTTCTGAGGCAGCTTTAACTTGAAAGATGCAGAGGTAACAGGAAGTGTGAGTTATGCTTGACTTGTGTGTCACTTCTGTGGTTGCTGCCACTCAGGTAACATGTAAAATTTACTCCCACATATATTCAGGGCATTACATAGTCGTGTGCCACCCCCATGATGCTGCCTGGCTCAGCACACACACCCCATTCCTTATGTGTTAATGTAAAGCGGGGTCAGGTGAACACTTTGATATGGAATGACCCTATCTTAGCACTACTAATCCTATGCAGATTCAAATTTGCCATTTAGGTTCCATGACAAGAATGTCGCACAATCAATTCCACAACTAGATTGACCTCTCTGGACATTGCTTAAAAATATTGGGAGGACAACTTCTACCAAGTTCAGATTTGCTTTGAAAGAATCTCAGCTTAGCATTACATACAAACTAGGAATCCTAGTTTATAAGAAACAAGTTATAAAAAAAGCCAACTTTAAACCATGGGTTATAAAGCTGGCTTGTTTAATAACTGTTTGCTGTAACCTAGGATTTCTGGCTCATACATAACACCAGTGAACCTGCAGAAGTCCTCCTCCTAGCTGCATAAGAGTGGAGCACAGCACATCCAAGTCTAACACTTATTTTGGTTCATGGAAGCTCATTCACATAGCACTGAACCAGGCCCGGTTCTAAAGGACAGCCAGGTGGGGCACTGGCTGAGTGCCCCTGGGACTACAGGGGCCCCTGGAGGCCCCTGCGCTCCCCTTCCGCAATCTGCAGCAGCAATCCTGCCGCAGATAGCAGGGCAGGAGCTTCAGAGCCGCCCTCCATCCCCCAGGTTCACATACCTTTCTCTCTGCTGTTTTTTGCGGCTGCGGACACTGCGCGCGCAGGTTTGCCATCAATCAAGATGGCGGCCGAGGTTTCCCTAAGGGGCTGAAGCCTCTGCCACCATCTTGGTTGATGGCAGCAATGCGAGCATGTAGCACACTGCCGAAAAAACAGCACAGAGAAAGGTAAGTAGAGCGGGGGAATGGGTGGTGGCTTGGGATCCCCCGCCTTGCGATCCGCGGTACCAATCCTGCCACGATTTGCCGAAAGGGAGTGCCGGGGCCCGGGGCACACTGGTGCCGGCCTTGCACTGAACCATGGCCTTTTGTTCCATATGAACCAGGTCATTACCTTAAGAGACCTATAAAGCTATATTAATAATGCACTAATAGGCAAAAAACCCTTGCGGTTTAAGAACATACCTATAGCCCACAGATATTTCTACCAAACTTTAAAAAGCAGGGAAATTGGGCCGCTATAGTGAATGCACCAGGGCAGCAGGACACCTGACCTCCTCTCTGAGATACTGTACTGCCCCACAAATTTGTCAAAATGCAAACACAATTTGGGTTGGTCTTTCACAGTCCATTCCACTTGCTGTGTAGCTTGGAAGAATTTGGTAACATGTGCCTCTGAGCATATGGTGAGTGGTGGCAACACCTGCCATCTCCAAAGATGGAGAATTATATTTTTGTATGTTTGTTGGTGTTCTTACTTTGCTTCTTTCCTGTGTTACTACTGTTTCGACACAGAATCTAAACTAAAAAAAATTATTTCCCTCATTATTCATCCTAGAATTCTGTGTCAAATTTATTTTTATTAATTTCAAAGCTTTTTATTGGTCAATGTCATATGATGGTGAAGACAGCCTTTTGTGTTTCAAATTGGAGGTTATGCTTTATTTTTATTTTGGGTGCATTCACAGTTGAATCTGAAACTGCAGTTTGATGTAAAATCAGACTGATTACAATATGTTGCTACTTCAGCAATGACTCTTAGCTGTGGGGAAAAAGAGGATGCATGTTTTCAGCCTGCTATGTTTAAACCACTTTATTTAAGGCAAGGTGTTCACGGTCAATTAAAAACATAGAGCACATCTAGAATTTCGATAGAATATATTTCATCTCCCACTGTTTTATCTTGTGCAAATTGAGACACTCCTGAGGTCCACTGGAGGCTAATCTGCAGAAGTCAGTGCTATTATTTGTTGTAAATTGCCTAGAGAGCTTTGGCTATGGGGCGGTGTACAAATGTAATAAATAAATAAATAAATCCACAATTATGTTTGGAGATTGTTTAGTATAAATTTTGAAAAATGTTGCTGTAGTTCATATCTTCACAGAAACAGAAACAAAAGAAAATGATTTCCTATAGGAAACTTCACTAAAATTGCAAAGTAAATCAGACATATTTAAAGTGACCATCTGAACTATATCAACTGTCTTAATAATGTTGCTTCCTCCCTGCTAAAACAAGATCAGCACAGCACATGTCTTCTTTCTATTATTTGGGCTGGTTGCAGGTGTTGCCACCACTCACCATATGCTCAGAGGCACGTTACCAAATTCTTCCAAGCTACACAGAAAGTGGTTTGGACTGTGAAAGACTAACCCAAATTGTGCTTGCATTTTTAGAAATTTGTAGGGCAGTCCAATATCTCAGAGAGGCGGTCAGGTCTCCTGCTCCCCTGGTGCATTCACTATAGCTGACCAATTTCCCTGCTTTTTAAAGTTTGATACAAATATCTGTGTGTATAGGTATGTTCTTAAACTGCAAGGTTTTTTGCCTATTAGTGAATTTCCCTGCTTTTTAATCCGGGAGGTAAGAAATGGGATCCTGTGCAAGTTTGCTGAGAGTGGATTGATCATTTGTATGCTTATTGAGTTCAGTGGGATTTACTCTCCTGAAATCATGCTTCGGATAGGTGAAACTGACCACAGGGGATGGGGAGGGGAGCAGGGGGAGGAGGAGGGGGGAGAGGAAATGCAGAGGGGACGACTGGGATGGGAGCAGGCAGGAGGGGGAGGGGAGGAGAAGGACAGGATTGATCATTTGCATGTTTATTGATTTCAGTGCGATTTACTCCTGTGCAATCAGGTTTAGGATAGGTAGAACTGATAGGGAGGGAGGGAGGGCTGGAGTGGGCAGGAGAGGAGGAAGGGAGAGGAGAGGGGAAGGAGGGGGAAAGCAGGTCTGATCATTTGCATGCTTATTGATTTTAATTGGATTTACTCCTATGCAATCATGGTTAGGATAGGAAAAACTGACCATGGGGGAGGAGGAGGGGGAGGGGAAAGGGGAAGGGGAGGGAGTGTATTGGAGGGGGACAAAGGAAGGGGGAGGGGAAGGCAGCTTTGATCATTTGCATGTTTATAGTTCAATGGCATTTACTTCTGTGCAATCATGCTTAAGATAGGTAAAACTGACCATGGGGATGAGGAAGGGGGGAGCAGGAGGAGGGGGAAGGGGAAGGAGGGGATTGGAAAGCGAAGGGGATGGGGATGGGTAGGGAGGGGCAAATGAAGGGGGAGGGAAGGGGCAAGAGGAGGGATAGGAGGAAGGAGAAGGGAGGGTGGGTTTGATCATTTGCATACTTTTTGAGTTCAGTGGGATTTATTTCTGTGCAATCATGTTTGAAAATGAAAATGGACTGCCTTCAAGTCAATCCCAACTTATGTTGACCCTATGAATAGGGTTTTCATGGTAAATGGTATTTGGTTTTAACCTCTGAGGTTGAGAGGCAGTGACTGGCCCAAGGGCACCCAGTGTGCTTCATGGCTGTGTGGGGATTGGGTGGGTGGGCACTGGGCAGAGGAGAAGCCCCTTTCCAAAAGGAAAACAGTGTGAACAGTATCATTGCTTTTCAGCCTTTCCCACACCTTTTTATTCTACAGCAGGCACATGTAGCCTCCCACCCAAATTTAAACCAAAGCTGCCACTGGCCACATCCACACCAGGCCTTTATTTCACTTTGGACAGTCATGGCTTCTCTCAAAGAATCGTGGGAAGTGTAGTTAGTGAAGGGTGCTGAGAGTTGCTAGGAGACATCCTGTTCCCCTCACAGACTTCAGTCGGAGTGGCTGACTGTTAAACCAGTCTGACCACTGAATTTCTCTCAGTGGAACATGAGTCTGCTGTCAACACCCTTCACAAACTACACTTCCCAGGATTCTCTGAGGAAAGCCATGACTGTCTTAAGTGAAATCAAGTCTGGTGTGGCCCCCTGATTAGGCAAGCCCAGCAGCTGTGAGGCTGGCTTTTAGAACTCTTGACAGTTGGTTCTTACTGAGCAAGCCCAATGTTATCATAGGGTTTCAGCCAAAATTTATTAAATCAATTAAAAATCAGCCAGGCATTTTTTTAATGTTTAAACTGCAGAAAATGAAGGGCAGAGTATGGGGCAAGGTCAGTATTAGGATTACAGGTACTCTGTGAACATGGCTGATTTTTAATGAATTTCAACAGATCATGAGAACTCTCAGAGAAAAAAGTCCAAAAGGGCTCAGGGGTTTCCCCCCTCTTTTTAGACTTTGAACTCTGTGTCCTCTCTGACTGTTTTGTGTTATCACCATGAAAATGTAGAGGGTTGTTAAGCCAGTGTTTCTGAGTTCAGGACTATAAGTTTTGTAAGGTTTTGTTTTGAAATGAGCTTATGGGAAGCATCAGAATGGCATGGGGGGTATTTTCAATTTAATATTGCAGAATGTGAAAAATCCCTGCTGGCTATAGTATACAGCCACTCTTGTGGCTGTATAATAAAAATGTGTCCCTTTTAACCAAAATTCATATCAGAATAATGTGTATTTCTGCTGTACTGAATATTCATGTTTCTTTGCTGTGGAAGCTGCCATTTTGGGAGATGTAATATGGCTTGCAAAGCCCTCTTGCCTTTCCACAAGGTACAGAAACACAACATATACACACTTTTTTGCATCTGTTCACAGCCATTGTTTTCCTATTCTGCTGGCTCTTGGGTAGGGGAAAGAGGAACTTTTGCAGCAGGCACTTGTGCTCCCTCATGTTGGGAAGTGTATTCTATTAAACAGTGACTTAGTGTGGACGAGAGGCATCTGTATTTGTCTGGATAAAGATGTAGATTCTTTGTACCATGGGTGCTTTCACACTGCACTTTATTCCGTTATTTTGATGATTTATTTCCTGTTAAATTGTGCATAAAATTTGAGCTTTCACACAACATAATGGGTAGCTCTGGAATTCTGGTGGAATGTAGTGGAAGTTTAGCGCAAATTTCCGCAATAAATCATACCAGAAAAATTCCGATAGCAGGCTGGGAACCCGGAAGATCGCGGGAGTTTTGCGCTAGCTGCCGCTGCTCACATGACGGCCATCCCAGCATGCAGTGCATTCCTGCCCTTACCAACAGCCATCCCAGCATGCAGCCTTCGTGCGCTGCCACCGCCGTGCCTCTCAGCTGATCCCAGCTGCTCCTGAGAGCAGCCTGTGCTGCTGCTGAGCTACCGCGCCTCTCAGCTGATTGTGCTCGCGCCTCTTTCAACCTCTCCATGCAGAAGGAACAAGCAGAGCTTTTGAATAGAAAAGGAGGGGAAAAAAGCAGTCTTCTAACGGTGAGAGTGCTGTGTGAAAGACCATTGTGTGAAATGCCGCTAAATTGGTACTGCAGTGTGAAAGGGATTTTTGAAATCCAGAACGAAGCGGTAGATTTTTAATCCGTTAAACTAGCACTATTAGCCCCATGTGTGAAAGCAGCCTGTATCACTTTCAGTGGGATGTTCTTCCCAGCTTGAGGGAGCATTTGCTTGCTTGCCTCAGCAGTCGGGATATGTTCCCACTCCCCTGATAACTACCCTTTTGCATAGACTTTGTCACATCTTTGCCAGTGGGTGTGAAAAACAGCCCAAAGGGATATGTGTAAAATGTTTGCAAAATGCGCACTCACGGTGTTGCCTACAAATAGCTAACAAGCATGCTGATCCAAAGTTCAGTCCGAAGTAGTTGAGGAATCGCTAACAATGTGCTGTGTTCAAGGAGGAGAAAAGAAGCATCCAGTCAGATTCACGAGAACAGGCTGGCAGATGTTGGCAACAAAGGTTTTATTCTTAAAATGTGTTAGAAATTTCATAACTTTATTCATGTTCTTTCAAATATAAGATGCGTGCATACGTACTCCATAATGCATACACTTTGCTTCTGCACTCTTTTGAAGACAACTAGCCAGTGGTGAGAGTGTTTGATGATTTTAAGGCAGGGGTAGGTGAAAGGTAGATCACGATCTGTTGGTAGATGTCATTTCCAGGAAATCATCAATGATTTTGGCTCCCAGTTGTTAAACAGCAAAATAAAATGACTCCTCAGCCGACCATGTTAATGGATCTAGTTAAAAACAAAATAAGTCTCACAAGGTGATTTCAGTTAAACTCTTTTTAAACTTCACCCTAGCTTTTACCACCCGAGAAGAGATAGAAAATAAATTAAGGGGTGAAGTTCAGGGATGGGCTAGGTTCTCTTACCCAAATACAACTTATGGGTGAGAGAATAAGTTCTCTTGTTTCCTGTGCCCCTTCCCATCTTTTAAAAACGTACTTTGCTGCTTATGTCAGGAAAATCAGCTGAAGGTAAAAGAGCTTTTAATGGTAATCTGTTTAGCCACCATAACTGAGTCTCATTTTATGACAGTGAGAGAATCCAGTTTTCTCTGCACCCCTCCCATTTCCTGCTCAGGCAGTATATCTCCTAGGTTTGGGAAAGTGCAACCTGCCTCCTTAGGACCTTTTTATCACGCCAAGGCTTGACTCTGCAAACGTTGGGTGTGTCTCTGAACATAGGCAGGGAAACTTTCTTCCACCTTTGAGAGCTCATGATGGTGAGATTGTGGAGGAGATTGGAGTGTATGTTGATGAGAAGAAGCTGCTTGTCACGAGAGAAAAGATTCTAGATTCTGGCATAAAAAGAACAGGGGAATCTAGGAAGAGACTTCTCAGCTGTTTGGGATTTATTGTTAGTTGTTGCTAATGTGCTAGAGGGATTATTGGTTAATAAGAACATCTGTGACTCATTTTTCAAGAATTAAAGTTCTTTGATGAGAACCGTTGTCAAACAAGAATCAGAACTCACTAATCCCCTTCACACACACGATCATGCTTGGTCCTGCATGCAGCAGAATAAGGCAATTGAATGTGCTGCACGCTATTTTACTAGTTTTGAATACTAAACATGTTTGTTTTCTCTTTGAACGTTAGGACAACAAGCAGAGGGTTGGGGAAGAGGGATGGTGATCTTCTGGTCTGGGGCCCAAATAACCTAACCCTGTTAGGCTCTTGGGATTCTCCCACAAGCCATGCCCTCCTTCGAGTACATTTGCCTAGTTGGAATAATCCTTGAAAGGTAATAATGCCTCATCTTTGCCTGGAATTAGGATGGACAAGGATTTGTAGAAACCCCCAATATTTTTGCATGCCTGGAATGTATCCAACTCTGCTGAAGCAAGGGTCACATCCACTACTCTGCCCGCTGTTGCATCTGGTCCAGAGCTTGGAAAAGTTACTTTTTTGAACTACAACTCCCATCAGCCCCAGCCAGCATGGCCACTGGATTGGGCTGATGGGAGTTGTAGTTCAAAAAAGTAACTTTACCAAGCTCTGATCTGGTCCCACCCGCCGCTAACATGCAACCCTTGGAAGGTGGCCCATGGGCTGAAAAGGATTCCTCACCCCTGTTTAGAACTTCTCTCTTTCACATGTACTATTTTTTTTGAGGGGGATTGTATTACACAGGGGAGCATTCAAAAATAGCCTTTTCCACCTGTTGGAAGGTGTACAATGCCACCTTGGGGCTCTGTTAGCTCATTCTGCTGACGTTGTCTTGAGGGTCAGTTGTTAAGTGAAGGGATGAAAAAAGCTTTGTATGTGCTGGTACCTAGCAGCAGTTGCAAAAAACCACCCAGCAGAGCCCATGAACCCCCCCCCCTCTGATTTCTTACTACTGCAACTTGTCAGGCAAGGGACAAAGGTGGCCCAGTGATAGCACTTGCTTGTGCTTTGTGTGTGAAATAGAATAAAGAAAAAGTGCCAAGTGACACTTTCTCCCTTTCTACGACTGTTGACCAAATGTCTTCCCACATTCCTGGTAGTTGCACACTTAGATGACAGCACACACAAGGCCCAGGCAGGGGCGTGCAGTTCATAGTGCATAACTATAATTCCAGAGTGCTGCAAATACTTGGAGAAAATGCCACAATTTGTACATAGGATTTTACATACAATGTTATGTTGTGCAGGCATAGTGCAGATTCCACTTGGAACTTGGAAACATCTTTACTTCACACATCTTTTAAATCTACCCCTAATGGAAAAACAGTGACCTACAGAAACTTAACGAATTTAGGAAAGTGTTTGTTTTTAAAAAAGAGAACCACACATTCTAATAATTACTAATCTGGCTAAATGCCTTTGTTTCCTGCTGCAGAATGTGTGCAAATTCATTAACAGTGTTTGAACATTATTTAAAGCTGTTTCAAGTTTATTTAGGGGGGACTGTGGAAGGAAGTCCTCATTTCAAGAATGAATTTTTGACAAAATGACAAGTGGTGGTACTTGCAGTTGGCTATATTTTAGGTCAAAACACTTTAAGTTAACAAGAAAAAAAACAGACAGAGACCTACAAATGACAAAACAATTGAAGTCTCAACTACATCTTGCAAAACACAGCTGAATTCCTTCATGTTAATTTTCCTGCTGCTTCAGAAAGGAGGGCAGCACTTGAGTCTGGGGCCTGACAAACCTGTCATTTGCAAATAAATCAAAAGGCCATCATTGCGATAGCGAGGACTAATGACTGGAGTTGCTGTGTACTCTTTGATAGGACCCACACTCAAGCCTGCTATTAAAAATGAATGCATTCAAGAGGTCCTGCATTAAGAACATAAACAATTAAGGGCACTTGAGCTGCTCCACGGAAAGCTGCCATGCAAACACAAGGGCTTTCATGTGAGGCACCAACCTCTGCTGTCTGCTTTGCTAGTGAGCCAAAGAGAACGTGGGCAATTAGTGTTGATGTATCTGCTATCTGCAAGGCCTTGTTTCTTTTATCCCTCATTATTTTAACTGTCCTCTGTATTTGCAGATCAGAATTTGAATGACAAACTGTGTCAAACTGGTGACAGCTCAGAAGTCATGAATACTACATGAACTTTATAGACTGTGACAAGCCTTCCAAAGATTTAGTAGCATATATATTGTACAGTGTGCATCTCTGAAATATGGTTTATATTTTGATTGGCTGACTGGTTTGGATTTGTTGAATACTGGCCTCAGGTTATCTGTGGAGCCGGGTTGGTTTCTAGTGTCCTTCAGATTGTAGGTAGAGGATAGGATACGTGAATGTTTCCTATTAAATATGCTAATTGGTATTAAATGTCACTGCAGATGACATTGTTGTATCATTTCAGTTCGATGCTGGCACAAGAATAATAAGTATGTGAATAGCATGTCAGATATGTCACTAAAAATGGGGTAGCATTTCACCCCACCAGAATTCAGGCTGAACCATGGCTTCCAGTTGGCGGCAGGAGTATCTTCTTCTTTTGGTGGCTTTGGGTGGGTATAAAATGCCCCTAGTATCTACCAGTTATACTCTGCCTGTTCCTCCTTAGTAGAGGCCTCCAGTACACTGAGGAACCTTGATATTGCTGGTATCCTGAGGCTTCAGAACCAAAGAGGAAAGGTGAGGTGTAGCCAGGTATGATGCTTGACCTTTCAGGGATGGCTTATCTGTGGCCTGTCAGATGTTGCTGGACTAAAACTCCCATGATTTCTGACAATTGGCCATACTGGCAGTGGCTGATGGGCATTGGAATCCAGCAACATCTAGAGGACCACAGGTTCCCCACCCTTGCTATAAAGCCTAGTCGTGATAGGCCTCTGTGTAAGCCCAGAGTGGACTGCAGAGTTTTGGTGGCACAAATTGGATTAATTTCCCCACGTTGCCCAGGCTTTTTTGGAGTAACACTTGCTGGCTCTGTGCTCTCCTTTGCTTGGAAGATGTTAAAAGCTGGCAGAATACACCCCCACTGTTTGAGCCATCCCTCGTTACTAGAAAGTCACAGTTGTGGAAATAAGATCGTTGACGCTAATTTTTATTTATTTATTTATTTAAAAAATGAAACAAGATGTAGAATGTATGCTAAGGGGATAGCTGAGAGGCTGTTTTGGTATGTGGAGAATCTGTTCCCTTCAAACATGGTGACTTAAGAATGTACTCAGCTCAAGGTTTTCATTAGCTTTAGAAAGAGCTAGATAGCACCCGTGTTAAATATTTAGACTTGGTTCAGATAGAGGTGAAAAAGCCCAGAAAAAAGTTCTCTGTTTTAGGTAGCTTTTCACCAAGGGGCATTTTTAAACCCATTTATGTAACTCAGAATTCCAGGTGAACTGGGTTTCTGCTTCCCTGCAGATCCCCTCTGCATTGCAGTTCTCTCTGCCCTGTTCCCAAAGAGTCATCTGTATCCTGCCCAGGCTTGCTTTGCCTTCATGAACCAGAGTTGAGGCATACTGGACTAGCAACTTCCCTGGATTGAGAATCTGTGTACAGCCTAGCCTCACACTAGCCTAAATAAATAAATAATACTGGTACTGTTTAGCCATAATACCATGGGAAAATAGGAAGCAGCTTTTATACTGAATCAGACTGTTGGTCCATCTAGTTTAGTACTGCCTACACTGATTGGCAGTGGCTTTTCAGTGTGTCAAACGGTACACTCCCCGTCCTTCCTGGCGATGCTGGGGATTGAATCTGGGATCTTCTGCATGCAGAGTAGATTCTCATCACTGAGAATCCCTTCCCCTAACCCTTCCCCTAACCTAGCTTTTTACATTAATCTAAATCAAGTCTGATTTAGTGTCTTCCAGGTCACGATGGCAATTGACAAATAATGTAAACCCCTCTTATGGATAAGAGCTTAGTGGAAATGCATGTCTAGTATACTTGCATAAAAAACCTTGGTGACATAAAATGTAGTGTTTCATCAGTAAGGATGCTTGCTACTAAAATGTTGTTTTCTTTCCCTTAAATTATGTAGACTTTGATCAGATGGCTGCTTCAGCCACCACTGTAGCATTGTGAAGATGCTATTGTGGCAAATGGTTTCGTATCATATTCTGCATAGTCTTGTAACTTGAAAACAATAGATTTGTCAGTCTAAAAGGATTTAGCTAATGCTGGATTTTAACCAATGCTTTACTTGCGTGGCGCAGAGTGGTAAGCAGCGGTAACGCAGCCGAAGCTCTGCTGATGGCTGGAGTTCGATTCCAACGGGAGGAAGTCGAATCTCCGGTAAAAGGGGTCAAGGTCCACTCAGCCTTCCATCCATCCGTGGTCAGTAAAATGAGTACCCGGCATATGCTGGGGGGTAAAGAAAGGCCGGGGAAGGAACTGGCAATCCCACCCCATATATACTGTCTGTCTAGTAAACGTCGCAAGACGTCACCCTAAGAGTTGGAAACAACTCTCACTACGTGCGGGGACACCTTTACCTTTTTTTACTTGCTAAGGAGCTACTTTTGAAGAACTGATTTGTGCTCTAATATATGTAAAGATGAAGTACTGGAGATGTTAACAGATGTCCTTCAACAGACTGACTCCTCTCCTGATTAACCACATACATTGTGGACCCTCTGTGTAATGTTGGGATAGTTTAAATTTTTCTAATATTTGTACTTCATATGATTTTTGTAAATAAATAATATATAATGTCATGTTTTAATCTAAATATTTACTTTTCCTCTATAGACAGAAATTGCCAAGAGATTGAATACAATCTGTGCACAAGTCATTCCATTTTTGTCTCAAGAAGTAAGTATAATTGTTCAGCTGTTTAAAAAGTAAAATTATGTTGCATCTTTGTAAATTAGCTAACACAGTAACTTTTCGTACAAAAGTCTAATATAACTATATAGTGAGAATCTTAATACCGTATCGATGCATAACTATGGTGGAGATGAAAAAAAGATAGGGCTGTGTTACTGGGATGTTTGTTGAATTGCTGTGGAAAACTTGCATGTTGGCTTATGCCATCTGATATAGCTGACACCATAGAAGCCCAATCCTATTATGTTTACATACATCATTGATGGGTAGGGATATAATCATTTTTACCTACATTGTGCTTTGGATACCAATATAGTGTCACAGGTTGTGCCATTGAGGTAGCACCTCAATTGTTGCTGCTGTTCCTAAACGCATACGTTGCTGGATCAGCAGCTTGTAGAATTGGACCTCATTGTTATCAAATAGTCCTGAAACCATGTTGTTATCATGTGTGCAATTACAGATGTAGCATCTTGGAATAGTTCATCAAAGTCAGTTGTAAGATACTAACTCTCATTGGTGGTGTTTGTCATGATGACTGGGTTGCTAGCTTATTGTGGTTTTTTGGGAATAAGCAACATGCTGATACATAATGCCTTTTCGCTCCCACTTCCTCATGTGAATGGGAGAAACAAACCAAGAAGCTGCAAGTAAGCATGCCTTTCTGTGACATCTGAACCCAGGATGCTGGTTTGTTGTGCCCTAACAAGCCAGGATGGCTTGACAGCATTAAACATGGTTTGTTGTTGGCTTAAGAATCCAAGCTTCATTGCAGCTTCCAGGCTTGTGAAGCAAGAAACGATGAGGCAGTATGCACTTAACACTCTGCTTGTTCCTGGAAAACCAGGGACCCAGACTTATCATGACATGTGAATGTGGTCTCTTGACCATTTGTTGATTGTTGAAACTTGACAGCTTATTGATTTATAGTGAACAGAGGATATATGTGTCTGTACCAATATGAAAATGGTCACGTTCACCTATTAAAGAATTGTAATAAGAAACTCCCTGAAAACTGAAGGGCTTGTGCCCATTGAAAGTCAAATCCCATATTTTCTGTTTTGCCACACAGAATGCCTACAGTATATATGCTAGTTTGCAGGACAGCTTGGAAATATTCTGCCCCTTGATAAAATGCCGTTTTTCTATTTAGCACATTTAGCACCCGACAGGAGCTGAGAAAGGTCCGGTTTGGAATAAACCTCCCCCCTGGGATAAAAACCAAAGAAATGATGAAATTTTAAAAGGGGTAGGCCTAGAAGTAGGCATTGTGAGAGCAGGGGCACAGGATATAAATTCAGAAGAGCAAAATTACCACAGGCCTAACCACAAGTGCCAAAGCCACTTGAAGAGAGACACTGCTTACAAGTGCCTGTACGCTAATGCTAGGAGCCTCCGAACCAAGATGGGAGAACTGGAGTGCTTGGTCTTAGAGGAGAGCATTGATATAGTGAGCATAACGGAGACCTGGTGGAATGGAGAAAACCAGTGGGATACGGTTATCCCTGGATATAAACTATATCGGAAGGACAGGGAAGGACGTATTGGTGGCGGAGTCGCTCTATACGTGAAAGAAGGCATTGAATCCAGCAAGCTCGAAACCCCAAAAGAGGCAGACTCCTCCACAGAATCGTTGTGGGTGGTGATACCATGCCCCAGGAGGGACTTAATACTGGGAACGATCTATCGTCCCCCTGATCAAAATGCTCAGGGAGACCTGGAGATGAGATATGAATTTGAGGAAGCATCCAAACTAGGAAATGTGGTAGTAATGGGTGACTTCAACTACCCAGACATAGACTGGCTGCATATGTGTTCCAGTCATGACAAAGAAGCAAAGTTTCTAGATATTCTAAATGACTATTCCCTAGACCAGTTGGTCATGGAACCGACCAGAGGGACGGCAACCCTGGACTTAATCCTCAGTGGGGACCGGGACCTGGTGCGAGATGTAAGTGTTGTTGAACCGATTGGGAGCAGTGACCACAGTGCTATTAAATTAAACATACATGTAACTGGCCAATTGCCAAGAAAATCCAACACGGTCACATTTGACTTCAAAAGAGGAAACTTCACAAAAATGAGGGGATTGGTAAAAAGAAAGCTGAAAAACAAAGTCCAGAGGGTCACATCACTCGAAAATGCTTGGAAGTTGTTTAAAAACACTATATTAGAAGCTCAACTGGAGTGCATACCGCAGATCAGAAAAGGTACCGCCAGGGCCAAGAAGATGCCAGCATGGTTAACGAGCAAAGTCAAGGAAGCTCTTAGAGGCAAAAAGTCTTCCTTCAAAAAATGGAAGTCTTGTCCAAATGAAGAAAATAAAAAAGAACACAAACTCTGGCAAAAGAAATGCAAGAAGACAATAAGGGATGCTAAAAAAGAATTTGAGGAGCACATTGCTAAGAACATAAAAACCAACAACAGAAAATTCTATAAATACATTCAAAGCAGGAGACCATCTAGGGAGACGATTGGACCCTTGGATGATAAGGAAGTCAAAGGTGTACTAAAGAACGATAAGGAGATTGCAGAGAAGCTAAATAAATTCTTTGCATCTGTCTTCACAGTGGAAGATATAGGGCAGATCCCTGAACCTGAACTAACATTTGCAGGAAGGGATTCTGAGGAACTGAGACAAATAGTGGTAACGAGAGAGGAAGTTCTAAGCTTAATGGACAATATAAAAACTGACAAATCACCGGGCCCGGATGGCATCCACCCGAGAGTTCTCAAAGAACTCAAATGTGAAATTGCTGATCTGCTAACTAAAATATGTAACTTGTCCCTTGGGTCCTCCTCCGTGCCTGAGGACTGGAAAGTGGCAAATGTAACGCCAATCTTCAAAAAGGGATCCAGAGGGGATCCCGGAAATTACAGGCCAGTTAGCTTAACTTCTGTCCCTGGAAAACTGGTAGAAAGTATGATTAAAGCTAGATTAACTAAGCACATAGAAGAACAAGCCTTGCTGAAGCAGAGCCAGCATGGCTTCTGCAAGGGAAAGTCCTGTCTCAGTAACCTATTAGAATTCTTTGAGAGTGTCAACAAGCATATAGATAGAGGTGATCCAGTGGACATAGTGTACTTAGACTTTCAAAAAGCATTTGACAAGGTACCTCACCAAAGGCTTCTGAGGAAGCTTAGCAGTCATGGAATAAGAGGAGAGGTCCTCTTGTGGATAAGGAATTGGTTAAGAAGCAGAAAGCAGAGAGTAGGAATAAATGGACAGTTCTCCCAATGGAGGGCTGTAGAAAGTGGAGTCCCTCAAGGATCGGTATTGGGACCTGTACTTTTCAACTTGTTCATTAATGACCTAGAATTAGGAGTGAGCAGTGAAGTGGCCAAGTTTGCTGACGACACTAAATTGTTCAGGGTTGTTAAAACAAAAAGGGATTGCGAAGAGCTCCAAAAAGACCTCTCCAAACTGAGTGAATGGGCAGAAAAATGGCAAATGCAATTCAATATAAACAAGTGTAAAATTATGCATATTGGAGCAAAAAATCTTAATTTCACATATACGCTCATGGGGTCTGAACTGGCGGTGACCGACCAGGAGAGAGACCTCGGGGTTGTAGTGGACAGCATGATGAAAATGTCGACCCAGTGTGCGGCAGCTGTGAAAAAGGCAAATTCCATGCTAGCGATAATGAGGAAAGGTATTGAAAATAAAACAGCCGATATCATAATGCCGTTGTATAAATCTATGGTGCGGCCGCATTTGGAATACTGTGTACAGTTCTGGTCGCCTCATCTCAAAAAGGATATTCTAGAGTTGGAAAAGGTTCAGAAGAGGGCAACCAGAATGATCAAGGGGATGGAGCGACTCCCTTACAAGGAAAGGTTGCAGCATTTGGGGCTTTTTAGTTTAGAGAAAAGGCGGGTCAGAGGAGACATGATAGAAGTGTATAAAATTATGCATGGCATTGAGAAAGTGGATAGAGAAAAGTTCTTCTTCCTCTCTCATAACACTAGAACTCGTGGACATTCAAAGAAGCTGAATGTTGGAAGATTCAGGACAGACAAAAGGAAGTACTTCTTTACTCAGCGCATAGTTAAACCTTGGAATTTGCTCCCACAAGATGCAGTAATGGCCACCAGCTTGGATGGCTTTAAAAGAAGATTAGACCAATTCATGGAGGACAGGGCTATCAATGGCTACTAGTTGTGATGGCTGTGCTCTGCCACCCTAGTCAGAGGCAGCATGCTTCTGAAAACCAGTTGCCGGAAGCCTCAGGAGGGGAGAGTGTTCTTGCACTCGGGTCCTGCTTGCGGGCTTCCCCCAGGCACCTGGTTGGCCACTGTGAGAACAGGATGCTGGACTAGATGGGCCACTGGCCTGATCCAGCAGGCTCTTCTTATGTTCTTATGTTCTTAAGGTTGGTTCTAATAATGGAAATTATGTGTTTATCTTTCCAGCATCAGCAACAAGTTGCTCAAGCAGTAGAACGTGCCAAACAAGTGACCATGGCTGAGCTGAATGCCATCATCGGGGTACGTGGCCTGCCAGGTCTACCTCCTACAGTGTGTATAACCAGCTTTCCTTTCTTATTGCATTGGTGGTTTTGATGTATTAATGTTTGATATGTAATTCTGTTATTTAATGCTAGTTCATAAGCATTATTTGTTGGCATGTATTAAATTGGTAGAATTCCTGAAAACATAGTATTGCCTGCTTAGATGTCTTTTTCTTTCTTTCTTTCTTTCTTTCTTTCTTTCTTTCTTTCTTTCTTTCTTTCTTTCTTTCTTTCTTTCTTTCTTTCTTTCTTTGTGCTACTGCTCTGTCTTGCAAAGGTTGCTTGCTCTTCTGAATCTGAATCCAATATGCAGAGGTCCATTTGTAGCATATGCTTTTGAGTGTTAGTTACAAGTAACTAACTGAGCAATCTTAGTAGGGTGGGTATAATGGATTGTCTACCATCTTTGAAGCACTGTGGACTTGAACGGATCAAGGCAGGAGGTGAGGAGGGGGTGACATTTTTTCCTTTTTTGTTGTGGAAGACAATCCATTTTGTAAAATATCTTCTGTTGAAAACAGTTGAGAAGGGAGTTAACTAAACCAGCTCTAAGCTTATGTAGTTGATGACTCTGATCTTGGGGTCCCTTAGAGGAATCCAGTGGATCCAAGCTCCACCTCTGCCCCACCCATGGAATACTCCTTTTCAGGGGTCTAATGCGAGCAACTGCCAACAATACCACCAGTGGCAGGTCTATGCCTGTGGAGCTTTCTGCAGGTGTTGTGGGGACCACCACAGCAGACATGCCCCCTGACCCAGAGATTTGAGGATTAGGAGTAATTGGTTTTGCATTATTGAAGTTTATGAGCTGTATGCTCATTTCCCATCTCCTGCTGCCATACTGCCTTCCACAGTAAGCAAAAGGAGGTGAAACAAGAAGTGGTCTGATTTTATTCATATGCAAGTTCCTTGAGCAGATCCAAATTATTCATTTATCAATTTATGTTAATTGCTTGTGAGAAGATGCCCTGCTGGTCTTTATAGTTCCCTCAGACACTTTGTAATGATAATTAGACATGCTGCTGTATGGATTAACAGTGCCATAGTCCAGTGACGTCTACACACAATGGAACCAGTTAATCCATCTGTGCTTAAAATTACATCCCAACTGGAGATGGAAAAAAAACATAAGAGAATGAGGGAGGATTAAAAGAATGAGCCTCAGCTTGAAAACTCTCCTTTTATCAGTTTCTCAATTGTAGATCTGCTGAAGCTTTCCCTGTGGTAAGCTATTGGCAGTCAATTAGGTGAAATAAACTGGGAGGGTGACCTTCATTTCCTTTTAATAGGTATTCCTCCCTGCAAAGGGGAGTGTCAGTGGATTTTCAGCTTAAATTTTCTCCAAGCTGCTTCATTACACTTGACAGATTAGCAGTGCATAAACATACCCCCCCTTTTGAACCGAATCCTTGTTTCTTCCCCTTCTCCCATCCAATCAACTACTTAAAAAAATAATTAAGTCTCTATTTGTCTGCTGTCTTCACAACTCTTGGTTGTCTAATAAAGTCTTAATTTGAAAGTTCAGCTCAAAAATTCATGTAGTTAGTCTCTCTCTCACTCTGTATGTGTGCGTTAGTCGATTTAACAAACACCTCTGGTTACCAGGCATATTTTAAAAAGAGGTTTCAGATATGCTTTCTGAGCCCTTTAGCAGACACAGAACAGTGAAAATATCTTATTTCTGAAAATAGTAATTGAAACCTTTTGACATTGGACCATGAAGCTTTTGTGGTATGTCTATCTGGGCTTGTTTTTGCTACAAAGTGCCTCTCTTCCATGAGAATATACAGCTCTGACCCAAGTGAGAATAATACTCCCAAACTCATTCTTTTACAGGCTCTGTTCAACTGAATGCAAGTTGCACACTGCACTGAGTCCTTGCTTTGCAGCTCTAGCATACAATTTCTTGACTGTATATATATTTTAAATGATTCGAGCTACTATTCATTAGTTTAATATGCTAACACTGTTTTAATCTAACCTTGAAACATTTTTTCATTTTTTCATTAAAAAAGCTTGTGTAGATGCAGTTTTGTCTCATGTTGTAGTGCAATCCTGTGCATTTTTACTTGGAAGTAAGTTCCACTGATTTCAGTGGGGCTTATTCCCTCGTAAGTATGCATAGGATTGTAGCCTCGAGGTATTAATATGTCAGTGCCAATGGAAAGATACTCCAATTTTCATTGAGTGTTCATAAATACAACATGCATCCCTATTTGTGTAGTGAAAACTAACACAGTCTACCCTTTTCCCCAATCTCAGCTTCTTGTATAGCTGATCTGACAATTCTATTATAGCCTGAAGAATAGTTGTGTGCACTGGAAACCTCACTACTTCTTTTCCTTTTCTTTTTTTGTGTTTCCACCAAGTTGGTCCAATAAGAGATCGTCTCTCCCTTTGCCACATTTGTATACATCAATAATTATCCTATGCTGCACAATAAGTTTCATGCTCTGACATATGCTTGATTCGTTTGAAAGGGATTGTGTGCACTCTGGAAAATTGGAGTAGCATAAAATTGGGCTGACAATTCAGTGGACCTTTGCTCCTCTTCATTGAACATGCACTCTGTCAGCCTGTCTCCCCAGAGGGGAGGAGGCATCAGGAGCCTGTCTGTTCCTACAAGCAGCAGCTGCACTGAAAGTAAATGTGGCCCAGTTTGAGAGCAGCTGTCAGTATTGTTCAGAGACCCAACTTAGTGTAAAGAACAATAGTGGGGGCCATGCTCTTAAACTGCAGTGTCTTTCAAGCTAATAAAAGAAATAGTAATTTAACGGTTTAGACATCTATTGTGAGCGTGAATGATCATGAAAGACTTCTTTTTAAAATGCAAATGGGCTGGTGCATTCTCCAACATTTAGAAACACAATCAAGTCGCCAGTGGCTTAACAGCGCTAAAGAGATTTCTGTTCCATGAAAGTAGGAGCTGCAGAGGGGAAGAAGAAGAATACATTGGGGCGGGGGGGGGGGAGTTAGTATATTCCTCATGGGTGTTGAGTAAAGAGTTTTAGGTAGAATCTGTATTCTTTATGCTTCTTGACTTAAAGTGGATGTTGACTTGAAGCAAAACAAAAAGGCTGTGCTTCCTGACATGGGATAATGATTCCAAATAATTGTTTCTAAATTCTGTTTTCACCTCCTTAATTGGGAATGACCTACTAGAGGCGAGACTGAATTTGTGTTTCAACTTAGAAACATGAATTGAGCAGCAAGAGATAGGTGGGGGAGTGTTTAGTGGGAAACAAATTTGTGAAATAAAAAATCATGCTGGGGCAGAGAGGCAAGCAAGTACAATTGTTGTGCCCCCCCCAAATATTTATTTATTTATTTATTTATTTTGTATCCCGCCCTTCCTCCCAGCAGGAGCCCAGGGCAGCAAACAAAGCACTAAAACACTTTAAAACATCATAAAAACAGATCTTAAAATACATTAACAAAACAGCATTAAAAACATTTTAAAAAAACAACTTTAAAAAAGGGTTAAAAACATTATTAAAAACATATTAAACATATTAAATAGATACTGGGGAGAAGAAACAAAAGGGACTGTGTGAAAGAGGCCCTGTAACCAGACAACTGTCTCTTCGTATTGGTCCTATCCAAATGGTACAATGTATCAGTCCTCTTCAGGCATTCATTTTTAAATGTGTGAAGGAACAAGCAAGAAGATACAATGCAAGTCCAGCCCCCCTCCACATGAAGGTGTGTGCATTGGGCACTCTCCCCGGCCAATGCATGTTCAGCATTCGTTGGAAGGTAGCTACCATACTTGTGTGTAGGGTTTCCAAAATGGAGATGGGAACCCTGATTGACTGGGATTCCAGTCATAGTTTTAGAAACCCCATGTGCAAGAAAGCCCCCTCCCCAGGTAATGTTGATCAAGCATTGGGTCAGGAGGGTTTCTGATGCACACAGTGTCATCAAGAGGGCAGGACAGGGCCAGCGCTAAGCATGCTGGGGCCCTGGCACACATGCACGCACCCCCCCACCTACCTGTCTCTCCTGCCTTTTCTGCTGCATGTGTTGTGTGCGCAGGGCTGCCATTAACCAAGATGGTGACCAAGGTTTCCCTAAGGGGCTGAAGACTCCGATGCCATCTTGGCTGATGGCACGCATGCATACTATGCACGCTCTTCCCTGCCATAAACCAAGATGGTGGCAGGGGCATCAGCACTCTAGGGAAACCTCGGCCACCATCTTGGCTAACGGGAGCCCTGCACACACAGCACGCACAGCCACAAAAGACAGGAGAGACAGGTAGGTGGAGCCAGTGAATGGGCGGCAGCTTGGAACCTCTCCCTGCGATCTGCGGCAGCTACTCTGCCGTGAATCGCGGAAGGGGAGTGCTACTCCTCCCCTACACTATCAAGGGGCCCCTTGGGGCCCCTCAGCCAGGGTCCGACTTGGCTGCCCTTGGGCACAAGCCCTGGGGCAGGAGTTGCACTGCACATTCTGCTTGCCCCTTCACAAACTCATAACGAATGTCTGAAGGGTAATACTGTGGGTTAGACAATCTGATAGGGCTGTGGAAAAATAGTGGAGGGGGGCGAATGCCAACAATGAGAAAATGTGGATGGGGCAAAATGTGTGCATCCCACTCTTTATGTAAACAGTTTTGTTTGTTCAAGTTTAAATAAACAATTTATCTCCCCAGTTAACTAAATCTCATTGTGGTGTCCTGAACTGGCAAACTAACCACTTTTATTTTTATTTTTTAAATGTTTAATAATGGTGCCTTGTTTCTCATTGTTTAAGCGTTGTGGTTTTTTTTTTTTGCATTGGAGTGAAGAGAATCTAGATTATGGCATGAAGGGTTTTTAAATGGATTATCTTGGTAGAATTTGAAGGGATTATAAGAAGATAGTTAAGCAACAGGCTGGAAAATTAAAAGTTGTGCATTCCAGGAAATCTGAATGGTAGTTGCAATTAGACTACAGTGGTAGCGTACAAAATCACCCTACAAGATTGGTACAGATTGGTAGAACTTGTTTCTTTGGAGGAACTGTAGAAACGCACCTAAGATGCATTCAAAATGCATAAGAATGTAGCATGCAGCATTCACAAGAAATAGGCAGCCTGTCAGAGTGTTTTTAGTTTAGCGTGTTTAGAAAGAATTTAATACTTGAGAGTTGTTGGCTTTTCTTCCTCCCCTTCCTCCCTTTTAAGGTGTGCTGCTAATGGTTCTGTGAAATGTATCTCTTGGATTGACAGCACTTGTGAGGCAGATTGAGTTGTCGGCCTCGAAAGGATTTTCCATCATTGCATGAGGTGATTGACTAAAGGATTAGCAAAATGCTGGATTATTATTCCTCTCCTCGGCTGTGGTTGCCAGCTATCTTTGAGATTGTAGTGTGTGAAGCTTAAGAGGATGAGGTTAACCTCTTGAGGGTTTATTATGAGCATGTAGTTAATCTTTAGAAAGCCTATAAATAACTAGGATGCCTGTTTTTGTTGTAAAATAGAAATATGGGGGCAAAGAGAATAGTTTAGTTGCTTGCCTTGCATGATTTTGGGGATCTGCTGCACTTTGTGTTTAGTATCAAATGCTATATTAGGGGTTGTGGGGTTTTTTCAGGATTGAGGGAATGGCCAAATAGAATAGCTTCAGGTTTCTGTTAGGTGATATATGGAGGGCTAAATGCTTAGTGTATAAAGCAAATCCTTGATTGGCTGAGACTCAGGAGAAGATATTGAATAAAATGTCTTTTGGGGGACCAAGTTTCTGAAGCATGCAAAAAACAAAACAAAAAGCCCACCCTGAAAATTGTGTATTTCTAAAAAAAACCCCACCCTCTTACCTCTTCTCCCCCTTTAAATGTAAAATTACATTTACAGTATCACATACAAAGCTGCCTGAAGATGGGTTAATGTCAGTGCAGGAACAGGTGCCCAGCCAGTTTTTTTCTTTTTAAAGAAATTTTTTTGAGGTACTTTACCAGACAGGTTTTTGGACTGGAGTTCAGACACATGAGAAGTTTATCCAGGCATGCATCTTACCCCAGAGTTTCCATTCCACCTTTATTCCCAAGCTTTTTCCTAATTTGTTTTCAAACATATGGTACTGTGTTCCTTTTCCCCGTTCAAACACTTTTTCCCAGAAATGAAAGTTCAAATGTATTAGTTGTAAATTTTCTAAATCCAGTCTGCTAAGCATACTTTACAGTATATACATGAAAGTGCTGATTTCCTTCCTCAGCTTTCCTACCCTTTTCCTGCAGAATATAATTTTAAGAAAAAAATCCCCTGAAGATTTTGGCCCTGGCCTACTCTAGAAAACATTCTGGTTCCAACACAATGAATAGCAAACATTAAGTTATGGATGTTTAACTTGGTTACCATTTCATAATTTCCAGCCAAATGAACTGGTATATTGAGACACTTCAGAGTCTGCTGTCTTGTCAGAGGCAACAGCCACAGAGACAGACACATTAACAGTCCAAGTTACTTGATCCCTGTTTGGTTTTAGTAGGTTAGGCTTTGAAGCATGTCATGGGTCAAACTGTATTTCATTAATAGTAGCAGTATCTGGTGATCTCTGAAATGTAACTTAAAGGTAACATGACTAAATCAGCATTACACTTGAACATTTAAAGGAAGATGTTATTCATACACAGCCTAGTGTACTTGGGCTGCCTTTGCTCCTTGCCTGGCCATGAAAGCCTATGGAGTTGGGCAGTGTCTGAAAAAAGCAAACATGTGCCCCACCTGGTGCTTTACCTGCAACAGCGACCTTAGTGATGGGTAGGAGGATGTGAAATGTGTGGGACAATCGGTCACCTCTGTTTCCTTGCCATCCAATTTATTACATCCTCATTCAAACTTGACAAGTCTCTATTTATTTATTTATTAGATTTATTAGTCTCCCATCTGGCTGGTTGTCCAGCCACTCTGGGCGACGTACACAATAAAAACATATAATTACATTAGAACATTAAAATCAACAGTAAGTAAAACCTAACCCACCCCAAAAGCCTGCCTGAAGAGCCAGGTCTTCAAGGCCCGGCGGAAGCTCATGAAAGAGGGGGCATGGCGGAGATCATTTGGGAGGGAATTCCACAAGGTGGGGGCCACAATTGAGAAAGTGCTTTCCCTAGTCCTCACCAGTCTAGCTGTTTTAACTGGTGGGATGGAGAGAAGGTCTTTTGAGGCTGATCTTGTTGAGCGGCATCGCTGATGATGCTGGAGGCGCTCCTTCAGATAGACTGGACCAAAACCATGCAGGGTTTTAAAGGTCAAAACCAACACCTTGAATTGGGCCCGGAAAATAACTGGTAACCAGTGTAACTCCTTTAACACTAGAGTAATGTGATCTTGCTGGCAGCTGCCTTTAATCAGGTGAGCCTCCACATTCTGTACCAGTTGCAACTTCTGGACCGTTTTCAAGGGTAACCCCACACAGAGCACATTACAGTATGGCGAGAGGAGACGAGGGCATGTACCACTAGTGGGAGCAGATGGCTGGGAAGGTAGGGACGCAGCCTCCGTATCAGATGCAGCGCCGCCCGGCTCACAGCCGAGACTTGAGCCTCCATGGACAGCTGGGAGTCAAGAATGACCCCCAGGCTGCGGACCTGGTCTTTCAAGGGCAGTTGTACCTCATTGAGCACCAGGTCAACATCCCCCAACCTTCCCTTGTCTCCCACGAATAGTACCTCGGTTTTGTCCGGGTTTAGCTTCAGCTTATTCCTTCCCATCCAGCCACTCACCGACTCCAGATACTTGGACAGGGTTTCTACAGCCAACCTCGGTGAAGATTTAAATGAGAGATAGAACTGCGTGTCATCCGCATACTGGTGACATTGCAGCCCAAATCTCCTGATGATAGCCCCCAGTGGTTTTATATAGGTGTTAAACAGCATCGGAGAGAGGATGGAACCCTGTGGCACCCCACAGATGAGAGGCCAAGGATCCGAAACCTCATCCTCCAGTGCCACTCTCTGGTACCTACCAGAGAGGAAGGAATGGAACCACTGCAGTACAGTGCACCCTATACCTAACCTCTCCAGGCGTTCCAGAATACCGTGGTCAACAGTATCAAAAGCCACTGAGAGATCCAGGAGGACAGGGAAAGTACATTCGCCCCTATCCAATGCCCTCATCATATCATCCACCAAGGCGACCAAGGCCGTTTCAGTCCTGTGTCCAGGCCTGAAGCCTGATTGAAATGGATCCAGATAATCTGCTTCCTCCAAATGCGCTTGCAACTGCTTCTCTAGTTTTATATAAATTAAATCTGTGGCCTGATTAAAAAAATATGGTCAATAACCATAGGAGTCTCATTTGAATGATTTTTGGCTTTGTGTAAAAAAAAAAAAAGTTGTAAAACGAACATATTTTTGCTTTTAGATTCATTGATGCATGCATCGTAGCAGGCTTCATCACAGAGACATTCCCTTCTTTTTAGTGTGAAAAAGGGAGGAATGCCTCTTAAGAAGGTGGCATCTGCAGATGATGACTTTTTTCATAAAAATCTGCCATCTTTTAGTCTATCAATCAGTCAGATTAATTGCATTTAAATGTTGCAGCCTGAGTATAAAGCTGTGTATAGACTGGCATACCCAAAACACACACACACATACACATATATCATACAAGGAAGTTATGTATTCCATATCTATGGTTGCGCTTCACTTCTTGACAAGCGTGTGCCTCATTAAAGGCATCATTCCACTCCCCATTTCATTACTGGCATCTTTCTGTTTTTCTCTTTTAATGATGAACTTGCAATGTCGCATTTGCCATAGGCTCAATGTGAAATTTGAAGACTAAATGAGAGAAGAAGAGTGCTACCTATTAAACATCCTTGGTAATAAGAAAAAATTACCTAGTTTTTCAGATGGAATGCTACACATTTTACCTGAAGGGTTGTGGGGTGGGGGGAGAAGAGAGACTTTGCGCAGAGCACATGCTTTGCATGCAGAAGGTCCATGGAAAATGATCAAATAATAGGTGATGGGGAAAAGCTGGAGAGCTGCTGCTAGCTAGAGTGGGCGATGCTGAGCCAGCTGGTCATATGAGAAACAAGGCAGTTCCCTATGTTCTTACACAAGTTTTTTCTTAATAAAAAGAGAATTCTGATTGCCAAAGTAGAGACATTTACTCACAGGTGATGCTAAACTATGGTTTAGTGCTATGCATGTGAGCTGGCCTGGAACAAGCCTAAGTGACGTCTCAGGCTTCTACAGTTCCCTCTCTTCCTCCGGTGTGGCAAAGAGGACTTAGCAGTGTTTAGCTTCACTTTCCCCTAATGTAGACTTGTCCTTGAGCATGAACAAGGGATGGTTCACGAAGCCATGGCTTGAAGTTGAACTTGTTTTGAAACTGACCAGCTTGTGACCAACAGTCATCTGGTTTGCCTGCAAGGACAAATCAACATTAAGGGAAAGTGAAGCTAAACATTGGTGAAGGCAGCAGCAGAGGGAGAAGGACCTTGGGCTTATTCCATGTTGTGTACATAGAACTGAGCTATGGTTTAGCATTCCACGGAAACACAGCCATTCTCTCAGTACAGTAGGGCCCCACTTTTCGGCAGCCTGCTTTATGGCGTTCCGCTAATACAGCGGCTTTCAATTAGAGTAAGGCCCAACTCATATCGTGCTTGTTCCGCTTTTACAGCGTTTTTCGGGCATCGGGCGCCATTCTATTGAATGAGTTCTGCTTTTCAGCGGGTTTCGCTTTTAGGCAGGGGTCTGGAATGTAACCCGCCGTATGAGTGGGGCCCTACTGTATACTCAAAGTATAAAGAGACATTGGGGTTGGAAAAAGAAAAAATGGAAGGCCTTGTTTTGTTTCTTTTATCCCCATAACTGCTTGTATATTCAGCCCGTTTTGAGCCATTTCAGTGGTAAAAATAGTTTCTTGCACCACATTCTCCAGTTTTGATTATAGTAGAACTTGGTTGGCATATACCAATGCCTCTTAAATGGATTTCAGTTGAACAATTGGTACAGTTTTTCAGGTACCGTTTAATTTTTCAGATGCTTCGCTTTCTGATAGTATGATAGCTTCCACTGTGTGGGGTGGGGAAAACATAGCTGGAAGCTGGCTCTGTATGCCTTTAAGTTGATGTTGGATCCTGCTGCAGCATGCAACTAAAACAGAACAATCTGTGCAGATGTGTAAGGAAATCTACAGGATTGTGCATGTATGGGCACACCTGTGTGACCTAGAACCTTTCCACAGGATTCATCCATTGTTCATATCGGAGGGAATGCATGTTGGCATCTGTGTTGCTGCATATTATTTTCCTTTTTATGGCATGAATTTATGCTTTTGCACCCTAGTAGTTTTGCACTTGGCCTCAAAATATAAAGCATAAAAGGCTGTACAGAAAAGGTTACTCTGTGTAGTGGTAGGGAAAACCAGTCTACATTCTTCCTCATGTATGTGATGAAGAATATTTCTGGTAAAATATTAATTCTCCTGGATGTTTAATATTTGTGCATGTGGCCATTAGTCCACCTAGCTTCATGTTGTCTACACTGACTGGCAGCAGTTCTCTGGGGTTTCAAGCGGGAGTTTTTCCCAGCCATACGTGGAGATTCCTGGGATTAAACCTGGAACCTTCTGCATGCCGAGCGGATGCATTACCACTGAACTATGGCCCTTTGTTTGGTCATTCAGTCATTCTCTGGTCAGTTTTAATCACATCATATGGAGCATACCTGGTCTCTTTGTAAAGGTATGTGACACCCTTAGCTTGAAGAGACTTTTCAATTTTAAAATGGACTGTTTGGGCAATTGGCATATGAGGTGCTTATGCATGAATCAGTATTGGCACAAAAAGATAGGAAATATAGGAATTAGGGTGGTAGGTAAGATGAAAACATTTTAAAAAGTCTAGCATGGGTACTTTTAATATTCTTAGTATTCTAGTATAGATAGTATTTAATATGCTGTGCCATGTTAGAATACACACAGCACATTTAGGATTCCTATTTAGAAATATTGTTATAAATATCATTTTTATATCAGTCATAATATGAAAGTGCTTAAAGTATTTTCCCTCTATAACCCTGTGGGCTTGGTTAAGCTTTTTAATGGTGAGTACTGTAGCTGAGATCATGACCTGCTCTAAGATACCTAATGTGTCTGTGATTGAGCAATGTTTTTAAACTTTATTCTCCTCAATTTCTGTGTCTTAGATTTCCTAGCTGTCATGTTTTCAAAGTTTTAATGATAGGTGGCCAGGTTTAATAAAATTGAAAACTAGGCCTGTTCATTTGAGATTCTTGATCTAAGATATGTGCAGGAGAGGGGAAATTCTGTTTTTTTCTATATTCTTCTAGATTTATGTCCCTCTTAAATGCTTCTGTTTAGATATATAGTAACAATTTCCCTCTTTTTAATCAATTCATCACTACTAACCTGTAATGGAGGTGGTAGATGGAAATTGGTATGGTTGTGTCATGGACAGGATACGTCAAACACAAGACATGGTAGTTTTTTCAGCTTCTGAGAGATGCCCTTTGGATGAAATCATGACTACTGCAACAACTTATGAATATAAGCAATTTGATTACATTTTAGAAACTGGAGAGGATTTGAATTGGGCTTCAAGCTGACAATGCCACAAGGTTTAACAATCATATATACACTTACCTGGGAATAGGTCCTAGGGGTTTCTCTCTGAGTAGTAGTAGAAATGAGCTTTTTGGGGATGGGGATGTGGGCAAACTGTGTAGTTCTGCCTGCACTAATTCTGTTAATACAGGGGTGGATTTGGAGAGAGGGCCGATGTCTTTTTAAGAGTCTAGACTGTGCAAATCTCCTATTAGTCGGGCTGTAGATTAAATTACATCAGTTCTGTAATACAAAAGAGGATCAATATCTGACAAAATATTCTAGCAGTTGTGAAATCTGGTACGGGGTGATTAGCTGGAGCAGGTTGGGCTTTGAAAACCGGAAGTGTCAGTGAGTTCAGCTGGCTAACCAGTTCTCCTTCTTTTCTTTCCTCCCTTCAAATGGTCCTGCTATGTGCCACTGTTTCTACCTGGAAATACCCCCACAAATAACAGCAACAGCAGTTGCAGGCTCAGCACCTCTCGCACGGCCATGGACCTCCAGTGCCTCTAACCCCACACCCGTCAGGACTTCAGCCTCCTGGAATTCCTCCCCTTGGGAGCAGCGCTGGCCTTCTTGCCCTCTCAAGTGCTCTGGGTGGGCAGTCTCACTTGGCAATAAAAGATGACAAGAAGCACCACGATGCAGACCACCACAGAGGTGAGAGGCATGGAAAGCCTGATTAGGACATTATCAAGTGCATATTGGCACATTGCTGGAAATTTCAGGCATCTCTAAAGAAATTGAGCTATGTAGAGCAAAAGCCAAGAGCAAACTGGTTGCTAAACGTTAAGAATGGCATTCTGCATTTATATCACTGAAGCAAAATTCAGCTTGGAAGTTTTTCAGTATTTTAAGCTGGGAGATCATTAAGGATTTCCTGCTCTTATGAAATGCAGGACATTTTGACACCCTGACAGATGCTTAGTTGGAACCTCAGTGGCCCGCACAAGATTGTGGAAAATTGTTAAAACAGAATAAGTGGGTAATTTTCTCTTTTTTATTAAAGAAAGTAAACTTTAATGGAAAGAGGTTTGGGGAGGGTGGGCAAATGAAGAATCAAATTTCAAGGTGAATGTGTTGAAATGAAAGTTCTAGAACATCTGTTTTTGTAGGTTTGTTTAGAACACCTTTAAATATTGGACAAAATTGCACTTGAATGATTTTTGAAGAAATAAAAGTAATTTATTCTGTCATGGAAAGAACTAAGCTTTGTGTATGGTTAAACTGTAAATCATGTTTACAAAATGTAATTTTCAGGAAATCACTGTATTAGGAATGTGCAATGACTTATATAAATAAAAGCCATTTTAAAACTGTTCGCGGCTTGTGTTCTAATTTTTCCCCCCTTTTTTATTTCTGTTCTTGCCTCTGTGTCTGAACGGGCATGTCTGTGCATTTCTTGATTACTACGGGAACAGACAGAGATGCGAGCACAGTAAGTACCAATATTCCTGCTAACATTAACGTTTTTCAATTACTACAATAGTTGATATCAGATATTCACATTTTCTTTCCTGTAGGCTTACTTGCTACTTCTCTCCTGGTTCAGATAATGGGCATGCATCTATGGTATGAATACTGCAGTGCTTTGTTGGAAGAGTTAAAATTAAAATAGTATTTATGTTGACCATTGGCAGCTGCTATGATAAAATCCCTGCAAACTAATCCGGTTTTTGATAGTAGCTGCTCAAGCCTACATTAATTGTATCACATATGTCTGTACCTGTGAAAACAAGTGAGATTAAAAATTTGCACATTAGCAGCCATCAAGGTTCTGTAGTTTTCCTAACTTTGTCTTTGTATGCCCATATCTTAAATACCTGATTAGCATATCAAACATTTGCCATCTAATCTGCCTTTCCATTTTTGATTAGCATATAGGACATTCCCCATCTAAATTGATTTCGTTCTTCTGTACTCAGAGTGTATTGTTAATGTTAAAAACTAGCTTTGTATTTTTGCTTATTTTTTGGTCTCCTGTCATGCTTTGGCTGTAATATTCAGGATTTTAAAAAGAGTTTTGTTGATTTTTAAAAACACTTCTTCTAAAACAGTAACATATCATCTAGTATATTAAACTTTTCATGTTGCCTGGTACATATTCACATAATTCATCAAACTTTTTTTTGGTTGATGTCTGAAGTCAACATGATTCTTTGGCCCCACATACTCCCAATTTGGACAACATGCTTGCGGCAGTAGTACAATTAGTACCATTAAATAGCATTTTATGTGCTTTTAATGTGGTACTGGGATGCCGTTTGAATTTTCCAGGGTGTTCTCATTTTAGAAATTGGTTTGTAAGATGTGACATGAATGCATTTCTCACTCCCCCTCGTATTTTATCAGTTTATCCCATACTGTAGTGCAGGAACTTCAAAAGTGCATCAGGTTTTTAGGAATGCAAATTCTATTGAGGTTGCTTTTGACTTTTCTTCAGGACTCTTGAAATCTTGATGATATCTGTAAAAGCTGTGAGGTCACCTTTAGTTCATTACATTTTCTAAGAAATGTAACTGGGTTGCTTTCACCTACCAATATGCTATTGAGGCAAGCTAAAGATTTATGTACCTTGCTTCAAGGCTTTGGACTAAGTTAGAAGAAAAGTTGGAAGTAAAGATAGGTTGTCTACAGTAACAATAGGGTTGGATCACGATTTTGTTGAGTGTCCGAGACAGGTGTGTAAGGGGGTTAGGAAAGCCTGGTTGCATGAGCAGAATGTATTCCAGAAACTCCCCCCTCTCCCCAATGTTTCACAGGGAGCTGCTTATTGGTTTGTAAGATGTGACATGAATGCGTTTCTCAGTCCCCCTAGTAAGTTATCAGTTTATCCCATAATATAGTATTTTTATTTATGTATTTTATTTCTTTAAAAGCATTTATATACCACTGAATATTTCAAAAATCTCTGTCATTATTTTTATTTTGTATATCACCATCAATGTACACTGCACATTCCTCTAGCATACTTATATGGTTCAGCTGGTCATACACAGTAGTGATGCAAGAACTCCTCTCCAGCTTTAACTGCTAGCTATGATTTGCTTACTTTTATTTGTGGACAGTGTGTCATGGAAGTCTAGGATCTAACTAACCTCAGTCCTTTTGTTCCCTTTTCCACTTACATTAGCTTCTCCTGACTTTAATGTCCCATCATTAAAGTACATCACAGTACATGAAGGGATGGACCACTTTTTAACCTTCATAGGAGTGTCCTATAAACCATCATAGATTGAATCCTCAGTTCCACCAGCAGAAGGGGTGTGACTTGCACCAATTTCAGCATTCCCCCTGCTGTCTATTTGTGCCCCTTGAAAAACTGCTTCAGAGGATTGGGGGACTTCAGAATGGGGGGGGATTGCCTTCCCTCCTTTTGCCAGTGGGATCCTTCTCTAGATCAAAAGCCTTCTGTTCTGGGAAGGAACCCTTTCTTTCACAGAAGTCACACTCAGGAGCCCAAGCAAAGTCAGAAATTAAAGGTTGACACTGTTTACAGTTGCGAGTGAAGGGGCGAAATAAGACAAGGACACATCAGCTTGGGTTGAACAAGGGCCACTTTATTAAACTATACAAAAACACCTTTTAAAGTGACCTGCAGAGGGAAACCTAGGTGCGGAACTATCTATAAGCAAGCATCTTGCCATTCAGCTCACGGGTGACCAGCCCCTGTTTGGGACAAGGGCAAGCCCCATCTGCTTACCCCTTCCGCCAGCCACACCCAGTAGGTGAGTAGGGGGGCCTTCTCAGGTCACCACCCCCCGGGGCCGCACAACCCTCGGGTGGATGAGTTAAGTTGGCCCCAAAAGCAGCCCATATCCTGCCCTCAAGCCACAAAGCTCTGACAGACAGGCCTCTGGAACCGCCAATCACCTCCAAAGGTGCCTAAGGGGGCCACTGAGCTGTCCTTACCTATTTCCCTTTCCGCACCTTCCCACACCAGTGCCCCAATTATAAACTGCCCTCCTAGGGCAATTAAACTTCAACCATAACAAAATAGCCAAATTAGCCAAATTCACCTATTAATCACAACGCCCCCTAACCCGATTCCATCCCACTCTCACAGTGTGGAGTAGGCAAAAAACCTGCCCGCCAAACAAGGGTGGGCAGGGTAAAAATTCCTACTCGGTCCCGAAGCGACCATTGAACACACTATAAGAGAGGAAGGGCAGGGTGGGCGTTGCTCGCTGAAAGAGGAGGTAGGAGGGGTGGCCTGGCCTTAAATAGGCCCATGGCCCCTCCCCTCCCTGCTGCACGTCACGCACACATAATGCTGCGACACACGACATTGCCCTTAACGAAGATGGCCGCGGCAGCATCGCTCCCTCCTCACAACTATGCCCCACTTATCCATGCTGCGCAGGTAAGTGGGGCTTCATTTGCGAGTGAAGGGGCGAAATAAGACAAGGACACATCAGCTTGGGTTGAACAAGGCCCACTTTATTAAACTATACAAAAACACCTTTTAAAGTGACCTGCAGAGGGAAACCTAGGTGCGGAACTATCTATAAGCAAGCATCTTGCCATACAGCTCACGGGCGACCAGCCCCTGCTTGGGACAAGGGCAAGCCCCATGCTTACCCCTTCCGCCAGCCACACCCAGTAGGTGAGTAGGGGGGCCTTCTCAGGTCACCACCCCCCGGGGCTGCACAACCCTCGGGTGGATGAGTTAAGTTGGCCCCAAAAGCAGCCCATATCCTGCCCTCAAGCCGCAAAGCTCTGACAGACAGGCCTCTGGAACCGCCAATCACCCCCAAAGGTGCCTAAGGGGGCCACCGAACTGTCCTTACCTATTTCCCTTTCTGCACCTTCCCACCACAAAAAGGGGACAAATCTCTATTTAGTCCCCTTTTACCCACTGCCGAGAAGCACCTCTCGCAGACACCTCTGCAGGTCTGCCAAAAAGACATTACCTGCGTCAGACAGATGAACGCCATCGGCCCTGTACAGTTCACCCATCCAATGCTGAATGCAGGGTGTGAAATAGCCAACCCCCATGCCCCAGAATAGCCAACCGAATTTGCCAGTTGACCTTCTTTCGCGCTTGGTCCATCCCTATCGGGCTCCAGACACCACGCCAAACCCTTCGTGGGAGTATGTCTGACCAAAGCAGACGTACCCAAGGCCGATGTTGCCTTATTAACTGCATGCCATGCATGCCTGCCAAACTGAGGGCCATGCCCTTTCGTTGCAACTGAGGGCCATGCCCTTTTGTTGCAACTGAGGGCCATGCCCTTAAGTAACCAAGGCCATTGTTGCCTCCTGAACTGCATGTCCACACATGCCTGCCGTTGCCTCCTGAACTGCGCTGCTCAATAAAAAGCCTCAATCAACCTCTCCACAACTGCTAGGTGGGGGGGTATCGGACGTGCCACTGCTAGGCCCCACTACGAGGCCCACTGGTCAGGCCCCTTTACGAGGCCTGCCCCAGTCGCAGCCATGCCGCAACGCTACCACCCACAGCTGTTGGGGCTCCCAAAACCCCCTCTGGGGGTAACCAATTAGGCCTAATAGGCCCAACCAACGCCAACTGTCCTGCAGCTTTCTCTGCTATGTCCCTCATCGTCCTCTCGTCGCTCGTTGAAAGAGGAGGTAGGAGGGGCGGCCTGGCCTTAAATGGCCCATGGCCCCTCCCCTCCCTGCTGCACGTCACGCACGCATAGTGCTGCGACACACGACGTTGCCCTTAATGAAGATGGCCGCGGCAGCATCGCTCCCTCCTCGCAACTATGCCCCGCTTATCCATGCTGTGCAGGTAAATGGGGCTTCATTTGGCAGGAGGGAGTGGATATATCCCTATTTCCAAACTCCTTAAACAAATTAACTAGTGTATAACAAAGGTACTTTTAATGAAGTGTCAAGAGCTATAGAAATCCACCTTTCCGTTCTATATCCACCAAAGAAAATAGCTACAGTACATGTTGACTGTCATTTGAGGAGTAGGCACTGAGGTATTCAGAGTATTATCTCCATCTCTGCATTTGTGTGTGCCTATACGTACAGTAGGTTCGATCATGCAAATTGTGAATAGAAATATTTGCTTACAGAAGTTCTGGTGGAAGAGCTTGCACTGTGCTATAAGTTGGTTATTTAGAAGCTTCATCTTTCCACAATTTTGTGAAGGCAGAAAAATATATTTTGGATTTAGTTTCTTCTCTTCTACAGAACTCTAGCTCAAGGTGTGAAATAACTCCTTTTTGAGTTGAAAATGCCTGCTGCCTATGCGTATGGAAGGACATTGTTTGGATTCGACTGGATATATCAAACACATTTTTATAAGTGTATTGGAATGGACATGTAATATCAATTTGCTTCAGAAGTAAAAAAAAAACCCACAAATGAATGAAACAAGGATTATGCTTACAAGTGTGAGCAAAAAATAAAGGATTTTGATTGTAACTGAAGAATGTAAAGAAATGTACTCAATATTCTCTAATAAAGAGTTCATTTTATATGCTGTGAAAAACGTAACCCAAGTTAGTAGGCTTATTTGAATTCCATGCTAACTAATATTTCCATGTTGTTTTAAGACAATTTCAGCAAAAGCCTCACACACATCACTGTTATTTTTAACTATAATCTTAGAATGGAAGAATAATTTTGTTTAGGCTTGTGCTTAGAATGCTCAGCTCAGTCATCTGGTTGAAAATACATCACCCAAAACAAGAAGTAGACTGGTAGGAAGAAGACCCATTCGCCATGCAGAAGGTGGTAAATTGTAAATTATGAGGGTAATCCCCAGTAAACTCTTCCCTGCTAATTCTGGCTTCCATTTAAGAGGTACACATGAACTGTGGTTCTTTCAAGTTGGCCATGGCACTTGAAAATTGCTTCAAGGCACAAAGCGAGTGAGCGTTATCTTCACCATGGCTGCTATTTTATTCTGCTGGAAGTATGCCGCTTCTCTTCCTGCATCACACCTTTGGAGAGGTTGCTGAAAAAGAGAGGAGGGTTTTTTGCCAGTAAATATTCTAATAGTGAGTAAGAACAATTCCAGGACCTAGATTGTCAAATTGCTTGAGTAATTTTTCCTATCTGACTGGGAAGTACAGTCCTGGGAGTATTGAAAAAAAAAAACCTTAATAGAGCAGACATCTCTTCTCCCAACAGAGCCAGTTACTGCACATCATGTCAAGCCATAATTTAACATGATGAGAATGAGCTGCAGTGAGCCTTGTGCTTGAGCATCCCCATCTCTTCTCTGAAACAGTCACAAGGATGAGTCTGGAACTTTCAGTTCCATTTTCCTGTTAACCACAAAGCTTTGTACCTAAACCCTAAACGCTGGTTACTATTAACAATGATTTGTTTAGGCAAGCCAGTTTAGTGATCGTTTGTTTGAAACAAACCATTGGTTTAGGCAACAGAAAAAGTGATGTAAAAATAGTTGCTACCAAACTTCTTGTAGCTGAATTAGAAAAAGAGATAAGAGGAGGAAGTGTGAGCCGAAGACTTGATGCAGCTCATTCTTGTTATGCTAACCTATGTTTAGTGTGATACTTGAATAGAACCCCACAGGCTGCTGACACCGCCAGAGATGAAATATGGATTTTTTAAACTGATTCCCCAAACAGTCTCAGATCCCAATGTGTGCCTGGCTCACAGTCTGCTTAGGATAACATACACCAGCAGCCCCAACACCAAACAATGGCTGACACCCTCCCTTCAAAGACCCACTGCCTTAGCAACAACTTTGATCCGAGATGAGAATCTGCCTATTGTTTGCCTGATTTTGATCATTTTACACTGGATATGTGTTGGTCTTTTCGCTTTTAGTAATGTTTTCCAATACTGTTCTGAGATTTTTGTAATATTTCATGGTTTTACATTGTATTTATGTATGTTTGATTATGTGGCTTGTAAAGCACTTTGGGGAGATTTTTTTTTCTTGAAATGCAGTACATAAATCCATTAAATACATAAATTTAGAGTTTGGCCTAGAAGATATATCTTATGCTGGTGCCTCAGAGATGGAAGAGGGAGACCACATTGCCCCTCCATCCTTACAGGAAAAAGAGTGTACTTTTTTACTTGGCCTTTCGCAGCCTTAAGTCTACAGCTTTTTGGACTTCAACTTAGATCATCATCCCTGACCATTGGCCATGCTGATTGGGGATGATGGGGGGTTGTAGTCTAGTAAAACCTGAGGGCATATGCCTGGGGAAGTCAGCTCTAAGTGATCTATCCTTCTCCTGGCATAAACTAGCACCTTTTCTGTTGGATAGAATCATTGAATCATCAGGCAGCACTAGCCTCTGATTCTTCTATGGAGGAAGAATAGTTGCCAGATCTGATTATTTCCTCTTTAAACAGAATGCAGACCAAAGTGATCAAAACAAGGTTGACTACAACAGCACCAGATCCTACATCAAGTCAACCATATACCAAGAACCTCTTGAAATGTTAGTGCTGCCTTTGAATAGGTACTCAAAATAAGTGTTCAGGAGTCTAAGTCTTTTAATGTAAATAAAGCTGCTCTCAAGCTTCCCTTCTTTAATGAGAGCAAGCTTGTTTTCTTCTCCCAGGGTAGTTACTGTGGTTATGGCTATGGATACAGACTGTCTTAGTGCTGTTGATAGTAAATACCACCTTGAATGTAAGTTGGAAAACACATTGAAGAGAAATCTTGATGCCTCTGCTATAGCCCTTAAGGCTTCAGGCATGAGTGTCATCTTTGCCAGCACTGGATGAGCTTAGAGATCAAATTCATGGATAAAAAGATTAATTCTATTCATCACCTCTCTTTTGTCTATATGGTAGATGCCAGCTTGGATGTAGTGGGACTTTCAGCTTGAGTCATGCCAAGAGATGTGTTGGCCAAGGCTTCCCTGGCTCAGATGTTGGGACACTAGACCTCCTTATCTAGGGCCCTCCTATTTGGGGTGGCGGCTTGATAAGCTTCTAGTGGAACTAGCAGAAAAGAGTCTCCCTTCAGCCAGTCTTAAACCCTCCCTCAGCTTCAAACATCAATCCCAAGAACAGCACACTTTTTTAAAAAAAATCTTTCCATGAGTGTGCCTGTCCAAATGAAGAAAAGTTCATGAGTGGACAGCAAACAGCCCTACTTTAGCAACAACTATAATTGCCAGCCTACCAACAAAAAGACCATCTTGTTTTTTTGCCAACCTCCCACTTGGGAAGGAGGCTGACAAACGTCTCTGTGGAATGGAAGTATATCTCTTAAGATGGTTGTGTATTAGGCACTATAATACCAAATTATGCCACTGAGCTTGGGGAAAAAAGCATAGGGAGCATTTTGTAATATCTCCTACATCAAGAAATTCAGAGAAGAGGAATGGAAGTTGCTTACCAACTGCCACCATTCCGTGTGCTAGAGCAGGTGGTAGGCATTCAGCAGGGCAGAGGGGTATATTCTATCTTGCTTCTTGTTCCCAAAAGAAACAGGAAATCAAAACTCCTAGATTCAAAAGACCTTTGAATTTAGATTTAAATCAGGCTCACTTCATTCCACATGCAGATCTTGTTTTACATAGTCATGTATTACAATTGCATGGTATCAATCGATCTCATGCATGTCTATTTAAATATAGTAAGACCAAGTCACAAGGAATGTTACAGGTTCTGTGTCAATGGGCAACATTATCATTGTTGTGCCTTGACATTTGGAGTCTTCACTTCACCTAGTATGTTTGACATTCTGGTTGTTTTCCTGAGAGAGCAGTGTGTTTGCATGTAGATGACCTCCTTGTCAAAGCCCTGTCGCTAGTGGAAAATAGCATGGTAGAATTTCTGCTATGGAAGGCTTTCTTAATTGGAAAAGAAGATTCCACTAAATCCAGGACAGTTCTTACATCTGGAGGTGATTATTAGAGACACTCTGGGTTGTAGCCAGACAAAGTTCTCTTCAGTCTTACTGAAAACAATGTGAAAAGTTAGTAGTGACAAACTTGAATCGTGTTGATTTTATTGGGATCAAAGTGCTTTATTCAAATGAATGTTTCCCAGTATAGAGCTCCTGGTTTGTATAAAGAAAGTAACTACAGCCCAGCTCAGGACACTACCCACCTTTTAAGACCAATGGCTTTGTGCACTGTAACCTTTGGGAAGGGCCATAGCACAGTGGTTGAGGACCTGCCTTGCATGCAGAAGGTCCAAGGTTCCAAACACCTGCGTCTCCATGCAGGGCTAGAAGTGTCTCCCATCTGAAACACTGGAGAGTCCCTACCAGTCAGTACTGAACTAGCCAGACCAATGGTCTGACTCAGTATAAGGCAGCTTTCTATGTTCTCATGTCCAATTCCACCTGAGACCTCACTTTCTGGTGATGGTTGCTCCTCCTCAAGGCATACGTGGTTGCAGAGAAAAATGGCTGGATAGCAAATCTGCCCTCCCAGCTCATTGAGTAGCTTATCTAATAGGAAGATGAAATTTGAGGGAAAGTAGCTATGTAGCTATCCTTAGACTAACCCTAGCTATGAATGATAGTCTGATAGTTGGAACTTTGGGCAAGGAGTCTGACCCTTCAGTCATTTATGTATTGTGAGTGGGTGGGTAACATGTCCTGTACTGTTGAGCAACATGAGTGCAGAACCAAACAGGAACAAAACAAGAAGGAACCAAGTCATGAAGCCTCCAGAAGTGATCTGTTCTTCTCTTCTGCAGAGCTATATCTAAAAATTATATTACAGAACTTCAAACCTGCAAGCAAAACTGTCAAGAAAAAGCTTTCAAGAACATAGTTGGTCTAGATTAAGGGGCAGCCAAAGTTGTGTCCTCTAGCACTATTGGACTATAGTGCCTTTTCTAGCACACTTGGTCAGTGTTCAATAATAGTGGGGAGTTGTAGTCTAACAGCAGGTGGAGAGCACCACATTAGTCATCCCTGGACTTAGATAAACTTTACAATAGTTCAAAAGTTTGGAGTTCAAAGTTTACCTCCAGATTCAAATGGCAAGAGGGATAGGTTCTATAGGCACTAGAGTTTTCTAGCACTTTCTCTCTTTACTTTCTCTCTTTTTTAAACCTAGAACTCTAGGTTTCCGAGTGTTTTCTCCCACAGACCACTTGAAAATGGCTGAGAATCTTGATAGATGCTTTTTCTGCCTGTTATAGTAATGGTAATGTGCTGTGCCAGATGCTGTATGCTTTGTGGTTGAATCAAGACTAAACCACTTTGTTCTACTCTCCCATTAATTTTGCTGCTAATCCTCTCTACTCCTTTCAAGTGCTCTCCCCCCCCCACTAGTCAATTCTGGTTTGTCCTGCTCACCTGGGCAGACCACCAGGTTCTAAGACTAACTGGAAGACAAGGGAAGCCTGGGGGATTTGGACCTGGTGCTCAATGGTGAACAATTGCCCCTGAGAGACCAGGTCCGCAGCCTGGGGGTCATTCTCTACTCCCAGCTGTCCATGGAAGCTCAGGTCTTGGCTGTGAGCCGGTCGCCGCTGTATCAACTCCATCTGATACGGAGGCTGCGCCCCTACCTTCTCAATCATCTACTCCCATTGGTGGTGCATGCCCTGGTCTCCTCTCGCCTAGAATACTGTAATGCGCTCTACATGGGGCTACCCTTGAAAACAATCCGGAAGCTGCAACTGGTACAGAATGCGGCGGCGTGCCTGATTAAAGGCAACTGCCGGCAAGATCACATCACTCCAGTGCTGAAGGAGTTGCACTGGTTACCAGTTGCTTGCCAGGCCCAATTCAAGGTGTTGGTTTTGACCTTTAAATCCCTACACAGTTTCGGCCCAGTCTATCTGAAGGAGCGCCTCCAGCATTATCAGCAATGCTGCCCAACAAGATAAGCCTCAAAAGACCTTCTCTCCATCCCACCAGTTAAAACAGCTAGACTGGTGAGAACTAGGGAGAGGGCTTTTTCAATTGTGGCCCCCACTCTATGGAACTCCCTTCCAAGTGATCTCCGTCATGACCCTCTTTTGATGAGCTTCTGCCGGGCCTTGAAGACCTGGCTCTTCAGGCAGGCTTTTGGGGTGGGTTAGCTTTTATTACTGCAGATAATATTCTGCACACAAGCACCCCAGCTTCATGATCTAATCACCCTCCCCTTTGCAACTCATGGGAGTAGTCCCACCTACCCCAACTATCATTTGCATGATAGGCCAGACTTGCTGGGTAGCATGGAGAGCCTCCGGATGTAGGGCCATTCTTCTCTTCATCTAAAACAACCACAGTCAGACCTGCTAAGCAGACAGAATGGAAGATAAGTGAATATGATTCACACTGGCAAGTTCTTAACCTTTCTCTGGGAGAATGAATTGGAAACGTCTGCCTGTGCCCCTCCCCTTAAGCCCTCGTCCTCCAGGAAATCACTCCACTCTTCCTTAGTGTCCTAAAGTCACGTGTGTTGGAGATTTTGAAAACGTCAATTTATTTGAACTGCCAGGCTTTGGACTTTGCATTTTTGAACCATCTAATCATGAAGCATTTCAGAGTCCTTGTCCTTAAAGTGAAGAAGGGGGAAACCAGACCCTCATTTGCACAGCTCCACACATAAGCAGGAGAAGTTCCGCCACTGCTGCCCTGCGTATAGAGATGGGAAATAGCCCTAAGACACAGGCAGCTAGCCACTGTCCCTATAGATGTTGTTGGGCTCCAGGTGGCATCATCCCCAGCCTGCAGAGCTAACAGGAGTGATGGGAGCTATGTCTGGCTAGCCACCCTGCCCCAAGGAAATGTATACTGGAGTTACCTAATGGTGCTGCCAATAAAGTAATACGCTTCAGAATATCACTCTGTTGCCAATTTTAGTTCTGAACAGCGTATCTTTCCAAGAATGTAGGCAGAGAGTTAAGAATGGGGCTGCCTTGGACAACACAAACTGAAATCCATTGAAGATGGCTGCCATTATGGAGGCTGCTCTGTATTGTTCCCTGTGGCAGTAGATCTTTCACTAGGGGAATTTTCCTGACTCAACTGTAAATTCCCACCCTCTGCAAATAATTTGCTGTGCCACTAAATACATTCTCAGTCTGTAGGAAATAGATGAATGTACGCAAACGGCTTACTACATGGGGGGCAACCATCATAGCTGTTCTGTGTACATTTGGGCCTAAATGGGCATCTCAAAGTCTATGGCACCATCATGAGGGCTATGCTCGTGATATATGATGAATGGAGCAAACCCTATTGTAGTGGTATATATTCATGCTGGTATATTTCAGGGATACTTTATAAGCTTTTTATAAATGCAATCCTGCGTATCTACTAATGTTGTTTTAGGATGAGCAGATTACATATAAAAGAAATGACAAATTGTACACATTGTTGAATGTCAAGTTTCTCTTGTTCAACAAAATGGTCATGAACATATCAATCATATGGCTAGCTTGTTAACTAAACAATGCTGTCCTTCCAAATAGGTAGGGCCTTAACATCTTTGGAATTATTTGTTTGTATTGGATGAACTTTTAAGGCTGTTGTAGTCCCATAGAAAAGGATGCTGGTCATTCACTCACAGTTTTTACTACCTTTAATGTCTGCCTGTTAGTGGGAACTTCCTGATATTTCATGCAGTGGTGATGGCTTCATCATAATTCTTGGTTGTGATTTAAAAAAAACCAAACAAACCAGAACTTCAGCTTGAAAATGTTGTGTTGACTAGAATTCTATTTAATCTGATAATACCCTTGTATATTAAAGCATAAGAGTTCTTTTAAGTCAGTCATTGAATTGAATAGCTTGGAGATGAAGACACTTTTAATATGGTGGCTTCTTGTGTCATTAATCATAAGTAGTAATTCTTCCCCACCAGTAGTGTAGTGGCAAATTCAGAAATGCAGGGTCCCTTCATGATAGTCATGGCCACACCCCCTTTTTTGCTGATAGGTTGAGAATGAGATCCTTGTTAATGTCTTCTCTCACAACAGATGGAGCCAATAAACATGGAAGGGAGAGAGTTAGCTACTGAAAAGAGTCTTCTCAATGGCTGACTCACCTCCTTTCACTCTGATTGTCTCCAATCAGCAGGAAAGACAAGGAAGCATGTTAGAAGATTCTTCTCAGGTGTAACACATTTCCGTTTCATGCTGATTGACTCATAGGATGCTGGAGACATAGGAACCCTGCAGGGACCCCGAGACCCCAGATGACTACACCCCTGCACCCCTTAAAATTCTCTGTTTTAAGGTGGACTTCAGGCTTCATCCAAACATTTGAACTGTATATAAGAAATGTTTGTGATTTCCCTTAGTTAGCTCTTTATTGCTAATGATGAGCATTGTATTTTAGAGCAGTGGTTCCCAAACTCCCCCTGCCCCCAGACCACATGAAAATTGATGAGGGACTTGCTGGACTACTCAGTGATTTATTTATTTTTGCTTGTTATAGCAATTTTTTGGTGCTATGTGATTTTTAATTGTATTCTTATTGCATCTGTTATTTCTTATATATTGTGTGTTATTGTATTCCATAGATTTCAAATTGTAATTCAATAAAATACAATATAAGAAATAAAAAAGCAATTAAAAGTAAATATGAATATTGAAAGTGATGGTTGTGCTTCTCCCATCTTCAGCCACAAATCCACAGACATGGACCACTTGCTCGAAGCTTGCAGAACACGGGGTCCATGGATCACACTTTGGGAACCCCTGTTTTAGAGACTGCATAGGCTTGACTGTTGTAAAACACATGTATTACTTTTCCATTGGCGACATCTGAAATTTGTAGTCTTGTCTGAATGTTTCTTGTCATTGGAGAAAGTGTTCTTACTCACATTGTGTGTGGCATGCAAGGTGGTGTTGGTGTTAGGAACAGAGTTAGGTAAAAAAAATCTGATAGCAGCAGAGTTTTCTATGCACTGTATATATTTGTTCAAAGCACTGGTCTGGCCCTCTTTTTCCTGTGAGATAATGGTAGGTTAGAGACAGTCACTGATAGGCCTAATATGGTAGCTTTCCCCAAATAAGTAGGTTCAACATAATACTACAGATGTTTAAATGTGCATCAAATTGTATGAATAGCCCCAAGTGTTGGGGACGATTCCATGTATGCTGTTCTGTGTGAACAAGCAAAATAGCCATTTTATTGCTGTTTTTAAAATTATAAAGTGCAAAGAACTTGCAAGTAAGTTGGAGAATGACTATTGAAGATGCAACATTGTGTACATTTATTAACATTTCTTCATTTATCACTTATAAATAATCAAATACTAACAGCAATGGAATGAATTTAAATCTTACAAAAGATTTGTAGAGAAAAGAGGAGCTCGGATTTCAAAACAAAAGCAAATATTGGTAATTTGGCTATTCAGGCTGCTAACATTTTTGCCATCTTTGCATTCATTCAACTGCATGTGTTTTCTGCTATTTGTTTTATCTTTAGTTTAATTATAGTTATGTATGGATGTGGATGTGCACATTTATGTCCATGTGTTCAAAGTTTAACTCCTTTCCATACTGCAGAATCTTTTTGTGGGGTCTTCAAGCCAGCAAGGATCCCAAGGGGAATATGGATACAGAGCAATAGCTAAAAAAAAGTCACTTTGAACATAGTGCAATGCCCTGGGAATGCATTCTCTTGAGTACATTTTTCTTGTAGTTCTTCTTACTATTTCAGTTTTTAAAGAAATTCTTGGCAAAAGACCTACATGGGACCTTAGGTTGCTTGAGTGCCAGCATGATACAGTGGTTGGAATGCTTGGTTTGGGTGTGGAAATCCTGTGTTCAATCAGTTATACTTCCCGAGGAGCTCTGGGCAACTTTATTGCATGCTTTCTCCCCTTAACATACCTGACAGGTTCAAATGGGGCTAATGTGCTCCTCTGAGCTCCTTGCAAGACAGAAGAATGCTGATATACTCTGTCTTTTTGTAGTAGGAATATCTTAGGGTGCACGATTCTGTGAAAATAATGGTAATTTCCATTCAGCACAATAGGCCCCAAGCCAAGAAGCAGCTATGGTGAGTAGCTCAACTTGAATCACAGCAGAAGGAATCTTTGAATATAATAGCACCAAAAAAATTAGAGTGGGGGTGAAATTACTCATAAAATTGATTTAATCATTTAGGCCAAACTGGATAAATAATGTAGACTTTATGTTCTTAATCCCTAATAAATTTGGTTCTGAACATGAAAGCAGGGATTATTCTCAATTAAGTGTCTAGTCTGTTGAAATTAAGATGAAACAAACTGGTTTCATGTTTCCCTTAGCACGGCAACAACAATTAGCTGACAGCCATATAATAAAGTTACAGAATTCAATGAAACTATAGTGCTATTTTGTCCACTCCAGCATTTTTTAAAAAATTTAGCCACTGCTGCCAAAATGGCAGCTGTTAGGTCCCCAAATGGCAATATGGGGGGGGGGGGAGTGGGGTTTTGCTATCCCTACTGTAGGGGTAATTAAGAGTTTCTGAAACAGTCACCTGCTGGAGCTCAACTCCTCCCTCCATTTTTATATTGGTTTTGTTGTGTTTCATCTATAAAATAGTTGTAACTATAAGTGGCTATGCTTCTACTGTTAGTAAGCTAGACATTGTGCTTTGACTTCGTAGCAGTGCCTGGAGCCTGTGAAGGGCTGGTTGTGGGCTAACAAACTGAAACTTAATTCAGACAAGACAGAAGTACAGCTGGTCAAGGGGAAAACTGCACCAGGGACGGGGTTTCAACCCGTTCTGGATGGGGTTGCACTCCCCTTGAAGGAGAAGGTCCGCAGTTTGGGAGTCTTCCTGGATCCTGCCCTGCTGCTTGAGTATCAGGTGGCTGCAGTAGCCAGGAGTGCTTTTGGCCAACTCAAACTGGTCTACCAGCGGCGTCTGTTCCTGGAGGCAGTTGACTTGGCCACAGTGACACATGCATTGGTGACATCGAGGCTTGATTACTGTAACACACTCTATGTGGGGCTGCCTTTGAAAACGGTCTGGAAATTACGGTTGGTTCAAACTGCAGCAGCCAGAATGTTAACTGGAGCATGGCGCAGGGAGCATATCACTCCTGTGCTTTATCAACTCCACTGGCTCCCAATTTGCTTCCAGGCCCAATTCAAAGTGCTGGTTCTGACCTTTAAAGCCCTAAACGGCCTTGGACCAATGTACCTGAGGGACCACTTATGCCCATATGTACCTGCCCATTATTTAAGATCATCTGCCTCTGGTCTCCTCTGTGTGCCTGGAGTGAAAGATGTTAGACTGACAGGCACTCGGGAGAGAGCTTCTTCAGCTGTGGCCCCCAAGCTTTAGAACACCCTACCCCAAGAAGTCCACTCTGTTCCCTCCCTGATGGTTTTCCAGAGAATTCTGAAAACAATCTTGTTCCAGACGGCCTTTGGGTGGGACTGAAGGTAGAGCCTGACACTGATTTTATGCCTTCTATGTTAAATTTTACCCTTGTAGTCCGCTTTAGTACCACTCCCTAAATATATATGTATATATATGTGTGTGTGTGTGTGTGTGTATTGTATTTTAATTGTATTTTAATTTATTTTAATGTTTTTGTGATTTTATTATCTACAATTCTATTATATACGTGTTTCATTTTATTTTTTGTAAGCCGCCCTGAGTGCCCTATTAGAGGGTAGAAGGGCAGGATAGAAATATTTTAAATAAATACATAAAATAAATAGTAATTTTGGTTCTAAGCTGTGATGTCATGGAGCTTAGTTTTAAGACTTTCTGCCATCACCTATATTTATAGGACATTGCATGTTAGTGGTGCAAGTATCACATCCACATTGCAGACGGTTGTAATGTGCTGCTGGTGGTGATTTTATTATTATTATTATTGTTGTTGTTGTTGTTGTTGTTGTTATTGTTATTATTATTATTGTTATTATTATTCCACCTTTCCTTCCAGTAGGAGCCCAGGGCGGCAAACAAAAACACTAAAATATAAAAACAGACATTGACATATAAAAACAAAACATCTTTAAAACCATATTCAAACAAAACATGTTTAAAAACATTTTTTTAAAGCTTTTAAACGTCTCAAAAAACAATTCCAACACAGACACAAACTGGGATAAGGTCTCTACTTAAAAGGCTTGTGGAAAGAGGAAGGTCTTCAGTAGGCACCAGAAAGATAACAGAGCTGGTGCCTGTCTAATATCTAAGGGGAGGGAATTCCAAAGGGTAGGTGCCATAATGCTAAAACTCCGCTTCCTATGTTGTGTGGAATGGACCTCTTGATAAGATGGTATCTGCAGGAGGCCCTCACCTGCAGAGCTCAGTGATCTACTGGGCATATCAGGGTAAGACAGTCTTTCAGGTATCCTGGTCCCAAGCTGTATAGGGCTTTGTACACCAAACCCAGAACCTTGAACTTAGCCCAGTAGCTAATGGGCAGCCAGTGCAATTCTTTCAGCAGTGGGGTGACATGTTGGCGATACCCTGCCCCAGTGAGCAGTCTCACCACCACATTTTGCATCAGTTGCAGCTTCCAGACAAACCTCAAGGGCAGCCCCACATAGAGCACATTACAGTAATCCAACCTGGAGGTTACCAGTGCATGGACAACAGTGGTCAGGCTATCATGGTCCAGAAATGGCCAAAGTTGGTAAAAGGCACTCCTAGCCAGCACGGTCACCTGGGCTTTTAGCGACAAAGCACCCCTAGGAGCATCCCCAGAGTATGGACCTGCTCTTTCAGAGGGAGTATGACCCCATCCAAAGCGGGCAATTGACCAATTATTCAAACTCAGGAACCACCAACCCACAGCACCTGTGTCTTGCTAGGATTTAGATTCGGTTTATTGGTCCTCATCCAGCCCACCACCGAGTCCAGGAATTGGTCCAGGGCTTGCATGGCCTCTCCCAATTCAGATGTTACAGAGAAATAGATCTCGCTATCGTCAGTGTACTGCTGACATGTAACCTCAAATTTCCTGATAACCGCTCTCGAGGGTTTCATATAGATATTAAACAGCATGGAGAACAAGATGGTATCCTGCAGCACCCCACAGCACAACTGCCAGTGGGCTGAGAAACAATCACCCAATGCTATTCTCTGAAAAGGACCCTGGAGGTAGGATCGGAACCACTGTAAAACAGTGCCTCCTATACTCATCTCACCAAGTCAGCCCAGAAGGATACCATGGTCAATGGTATCAAATGCCACTGAGAGATCAAGTAAGAGTAACAGGTTCATACTCCCCCTGTCCTCCCAATAAAGGTCATCCATCAGGGTGACCAAGGCCAATTCAATTCCATAACCAGGCCTGAACTCGGACTGAAATGGGTCAAGATAATATGTTTCATCCAAAAGTACTTGCAATTGCTGTGCCACAACCCTCTCAATCACCTTCCTTAAAAGGGGAAACTTGCGACCAGGCGGTAGTTGTCACAGGCACATAGGTCCAGGATGGGCTTTTTCAGGAGTTGTCAGATCACTGCCTCTTTCAGGGGAAGTGGAACCACTCCCTCCTGCAACAATGCATTGACCATACCCCGGAGCCACTTGGTTAAACCCCCTTGGCAAGCTTTAATAAGCCAAGAAGGGCAAGGGTTGAGGGGCCATGTTGCTGGCCACATTGTTGCAAGCACCTTGTCCACAACATCAAGCTGCATCGATTGAAACTGATACCAAGAATTGGCAACAGTTGTACTGGACACCTTATTGGGGACTACACTAGATGTGGATGGGGCATCATGATTGCTATGGAGGTGAGCAACTTTACCCTCAAAGTGCCTTGCAAACAATTAATAGTGGGCCTCTGAAGGGTCTAAAACTCAGTTTCCTGAGGCTGATATCAACAGACCCATGGCAATATGGAAAAGTTCCACTGGATGAGTACTTGAGGATACAATGGCATAGAAGTGGGCCTTCTTTGCCACCTTCACTGCCATACAGTAGGTGTGGCTATGATGTTTTACTCATGCCCAGTCAGCCTCAGCACATCTTTTACCACGTGCACACTAGTCATCATCCAGCCTGCTTCATTGCCCTTAGCTCACTGGTGTACCAAGGTGCAAACTGGGCTCCACAATGCTGGAGAGGGTGCTTGGGAGCAACCATGTCAGGAGCCTGACGTGCCTTGTTTTCCCACAGTATGACTAGGGTTTCAACAGGGTCACCTGCTCTATCTACTGGGAACACCCTCCCCCGGGCATTCAGGAATCCAGTGGATTCCATTAGTCTCTGGGGGCAGACCATCTTAATCAGTCCACCATCGCTGCAGGGGAGGATAGGGACCAAAAGTCTAAACTTCACCAGGAAGTGGTCTGACCATGACAATGGGGTGACATCTATCCTCCATCTCCAGACCACCCCTTCCTCCATCTGGAGAAAAAACTAAGGTGAGGGTGTGCCCTGCCCTATGTGTTGGGCTGGTGACAACATGAGACAGCTCCATGGTCGTCATGGAGGCCATGAAATCCTGAGCCAAAACACTAGAGGCAGCCTCAGTATGGACACTGAAGTCATCCAGAATTATCGTTCTGGGCGCCTCCAATACCACAGCCGAGATGGCCTCCGCCAACTCCGTCAGAGAAGCTGCCATGCAGCAGGGTGGATGGTACAACAGCAGCAACCCTAGTTTACTGTCTCCTCGGCCTGACACCAGGTGCAGGCCCTCACAGCCAGCTCCAAGACAAAGTGGTTTCCTGGTGACAGAGATGGAAGTTCTGTAGACCACAGCAACCTCTTTCCCCTGTCTCTGCAGCCTCTGCTGGTGTTGCACCAAGTAGTCAGGTGGGCAAAGCTGGGTATGATAAACTCCTTCCAATTTACCCACCCAGGTCTCAGTAATGAACACCAAATTGGCACCTTCATCCATGATCAAATCATCAATGAATGTGGTCTTATTGTGTACCAATCTGGCATTAAACAACAGCACACACAGGCCACTGGGCACAGCAGATAAGCAACAAGGAACCCATCCGTGGGAGGTGTGGAAGCGAGGAACAAGGCATAAATAGCCTTGCCTTTGACTTCTATGGTAGCTCACCACCTCCCCATGTCTATACCTCCACCCATGATCACTGAAATTGGGTTGGCATCACCCATGTCCCCCCTTACTAAGACTCATCCTAAACACCTGATATGGACCCAACAAAATATACCTGAACCAATTATCCCAGTAGGCCTGTGAGAGAATTGGAAACCGTCAGACCCACTCAATATCTTTAACACAGGCCATATCTACTCCCCCCCGTCTCACACCCAGAGAGGGCCAGCCTTCTGCCAGTTACAGACTCTCACTCTGAAGGCATCTGGCAACTTTCTCCTATCATTCAGTTCACTGCATAGGCTCTCACCCTGCACAGGAACTACACAATCGCCTTACACCTTCCCCGCTACCAATCTCCACTAGATTGTTGTTGTTGTTTTTTAAAAAAGAAGGGGGTAGTCTGCGCCCTTGGAGCTCCCCAAGGGAAGACCCCCTTTGGTGTCCTCCAAGGGCAGCTGAGCTTTCATGACCCCTCTCTCAGCCAGAAGCTGGTGCAAGAGGCTGCAAGATTGGCTGCAGCCTCTCTCTGGATTCAGGGTCAAGCTGGGGGTCCCAGTTCTTGCAGCACTTGCCAGGGACTTCAGCTGTCTCAAGAGACAACAACCAAAAGGAGTGAGCAAACAAGTACCCAGATGCTCAAGTACAAGGGCAGGTCTTCTCCAGTCCCTCAGTGCTGCAACTATGTTATTAGTTCAGAGTTGCCCAGTTGTTGGTTCAAGGCAAACAGATCATATAACACCATTTCTGTTCTAATTATACTGGCTGCCTGTATGCTTCAAAGTGCAATTCAAAGTGCTGGTTTTGACCTATAAAGCTCTTTATGGCTCAGGATCCCAAAATCTTCTGGAATGCCTCTCCTGATATAGACCTACCCAGACCCTTTGATTTTCTTCTGCGGCCCTTTTCCAAGTCCTCCCTCTGAGGGAGGCTCAGAGGGTGATGACAAGGAAGAAGGCCTTTTCAGTTGAGGCTCCCCATCTGTGGAATGTACTCCCCAGGGAGGTCTGCCTGGTGCCTTCATTGACATCTTTTTGGCGCCAGGTAAAAACTTATCTTTTTTTCCCAGGCATGTGATAGACTTAGTTGATGTTTGTATTTGTGCGCTGCCAAAGCTTTCTGTGGCTGTATGGGGGAAGCTGTTTGTTTTATGATGATTTTGTTTTTAATCAAGTTGTAAGTCACTTAGAGACCTGAGGGTAACAAACAACACAACAATAAGAAGAACTCTTTTCTACCAAAGTTACAGCAGAATTAAACAACACACTGATGAAAATGTTAAAAGTTTGGGATGCTTTTATTGCTTTGGAAGCACAGACAATAGACTGTTTATTTCATTTACATGTTTATCCCCTGCTTTTCCTTCCAAACAAGCAGCTAACATAACATGCCAGAATAAATAAAATACCAAAATCCAACTGAACTATATTCATGATTACTGCTGTAGTGTAGCTGCTGATTTAAAAAAGCACACAAAAAACCTTCATTGTGGTCTGGATTCCATGACTTGACACAAATGTATGGGTCTTTTGTATTGCAAAATTATTTCCTGTGGAAGTGCAGCGCTATTATGGAAAGTCACCCACTATGTGGAGAAATTGCTTTTATTGTTTGTTATTTGTAAACTTAATACTGATAATAATATTATTAAATTTATATCTCACCTTTCCTCCTGAAGGAGCACAGAGCAGGAAACAGATCAACAACAACAACAAAAAGAATGAGGCTAGAGGTTTTCTCAGATCAAGCAGTATATACTTTTGTGAAATAAATAACATATGCATGACTATCACTCCCATTCTTAAGTTTTGTGTCATGGCGGAGCCCCGACTTAGGGCTAAAGCCATTTTGGCGATTGGAGGTGGGAAAAACTGACCCACAGTTGACTTTATTTTGCTAGCCAACACTTTCCCCCTAAAATGCCAGGCAAAGTGATATTTCAAGGCATGGGGGTTGGCCACCAACCTACCTGGGGGACAACATTTCCCCATATGTACTCTGGTGGCTTCATCCTCCTCCAGACACACTTTAGACAATTTTGCCCCACCCAGATTTTGAGACAAGTTTGAACTGTTGGCTCATTCCTACCTGACCACTGCTTCAGCAACTATACCACAGTGAATGGTGGCTAACTTGGAGAATCTTCTCTGTGAAGTCTTAGAATTTGCAAACAATTCTGTCAGGAGACCCACAAAGTTCCTATGTGAAACAGTTTTTTCTGTGTTGCTGTTGTTAGCATTTATTATCTGCCCTCCACCCAAAGGTCCCAGGCGGGTTGCAACAATATTAAAATACAGCATTAAGTTTTCTTTTGTTTACTGTCATTAGTCGCTTCAGTGTGTTGCAAACCATTAGCAACTTGAGTGGAACTGAAGATACTTGCTGCTCCGCCTACAAGATAAGGTCCATACCATTATGTATATGTATAAAAAGACAACAGAATCAGAAAACCTTTTCACAAACACACTTCCTTTATTCATGAACGCACCTTACTACTAAAGCTTTCAGAAATGATATTTGGGTGTGTTTGTTCTGGTATATATATATTTTTCTATAACTAGCTAACTATTAAATCTCCCCACCCTATATTATGCTCAGGATGTTTACAAACCACTGCTGTGTATGCTGATTTATAGTCTGTTTTTCATAAACTCTTTTGCATTGTTAGCCTTTGGTTAATGTCACAGAATGTTGTCACTTCCTGTTGAGCATAATGACACATTGTGTGTCCATAACTCTGGCAAGACTAAGTAAAATCAAACAACCTAAGCTCAAAAGTTAGAATTAGGTGGTGTTAGGATTTTGCCTTCTTGGTACCTCAGGTTTTTGTACAAAATCAGCATCTCTCATCTACTTCTACAAAACTGGTTCCATTTTATTATTCTCCTCATACCCTGCCTCTGACCAAAACTCTTCAGAGTATCTAAACCTCTATTTTAAAAAATTGCTGTCTTTGTAGCATTCTCAGGCTTTAACACTAGAATTAGAAACCATTGAAAAAGCTGCTTCCCCATAAAATTAGGGTAGAATTTCAAGAGCATGGCAGCCACTCAAAATTGTTACATGTCTACTGTGTGCTTATAGCCAGCTGATGTTTTGCAGTCACTGCCATGCACACAGTGAGCCCCTTGAAAATTGCTTGGAATCTGCAGTTGGGAGTAATTTATGGAAATTCATGGAGAGCTCAGTCCTGCCCCTGGGGGCAGTTGCATACAGACATGTAAATCAAGTGGTCATCCAGGTATGTGTTTGCCACAAGAATTGTTGCCAATTATCACACTATGCTTATTTAAAGCCTTCATATCCTGCCTTTCCTATCACTCATCCAAGGCGGCTTACAAGTGGTAAAATCACAAATAGTAAAATCAGACCATTGGTCCATCTAGCTCAGTATCCTTTCCACTGACTGGTAGCAGTTCTCTCCCAGGAGCCCTCCCAGTCCTATCTGGAGATGCTGGGCATTGCACTTGGGACTCTCCGCATGCAAAGCAAGTTCTCTGCCACTGACCTATGGACCTTCTCCACTTAATCAAAATCCAGATACACACTGCAAACACCAAAGTATAAAATCCAGATAAAAGAGAAGCAATGATCATAAATACTCATCAAATGGTCTGGGAGAATAAAAGACTTTTTAAAACTTGGCACCTGACAGATCAACAAGTGGCAAGCAAATATTTCTAGGCAGCAAGTTCCATAAGTGAAGCACCACCTCAGAGGAAGCCTTGTCCCTGATCATGTCTATTAGTACACTTCTATGATTTGAATGAAACTTCCAGTCTTAATTTTTTTGCCTTTTTAGCACAGTGTTGCCTTACATATGGAATTATAGCAGCATTGCCATAACGACATTGCAATAGACATGCTGGCATAAATGTTGATTATGAGAATGGTCTTGTAATCGAAACCAAATTGATTTTAAACAGTTCTTCGTATTACAGATTGCAATACATAGTATTAAAAATTAATGTGCTTTCAAAAGTTTCCTAAGAGCCTTGATCAATAGGAAGAGCCAGCCATTTTGAGAGTTTGTTTTATGAGTCAATGAAAAAAATCAGAACTGTATCAGTTGACAAGTCATTGTGAGATGGTGTGAGATGGCACATAGGAAGCGGCCTTATACCGAGTCAGACAATTGGCCCATCTAACTCTGAATTGCCAGCTTTGACTTGCAGCGACTCTCCAGAGGTTTATTTTATTTATTTATTTATTTATTTATTACACTTGTATACCACCCCGTAGCTGAAGCTCTCTGGGTGGTTTACAGCAACCAAAAACATTAAAACAAATACACAATTTAAAACACATATTTTAAAAACAATTTAAAAATCTAAAACAATTTAAAACACATGCTAAAATGCCTGGGAGAAGAGGAAAGTCTTGACCTGGCGCCGAAAAGATAACAGTGTTGGTGCCAGGCGCACCTCGTCATTCCATAATTTGGGGGCCACCACTGAGAAGGCGCTCTCCCTTGTTGCCACCCTCCAAGCTTTCCTTGGAGTAGGCACCCAGAGGAGGGCCTTTGATCTTGAACGTAGTGTACGGGTGGGTTCGTATCGGGAGAGGCGTTCCATCAGGTATTGTGGTCCCATGCCGTGTAAGGCTTTATAGGTCAAAACCAGCACCTTGAATCGAGCTCGGAAACATGAAGGCAGCCAGTGCAAGCGGGCCAGAATCGGTTTTATATGTTCAGACCATCTGGTCCCTGTTCAGGCAGAAGTCTTTCTTAGCCCTACATGGAGTTACTAGAGATTGAACCTGGGACTCTGTGCATATAAAGCATGTGCTCTGCCACTGAACTACAGCTTTTCCTCTGAAAGGTAGTTTGCAGAGTCCTGGTCTGATCAAGTTCCATATTCTCTCCAAGGCCAAATTCCAGCACGAATGTTGTAATTTTTAAGAAGGGCCAGTTACTTCACCAAATGGAAGGTATGCTGAACTTTAGAGTTGCTTGTGAGATGGCTTTATGCTTGATTAGGAGGTGTGTTGAGGGCTTTCCACATTCTTTTCTTTGTATCCACCAGATGTCTGAAAATGTCAGAAAGGATGCATTTTGGCTCCCTGTGTGTCCTGATGGGCCCCTCGTATTGTAGCCTGGGCTGTTGCCACACTTTGAATGACTCCAAAGTCAGCAGAAACTGCTCCAGTGACAGCAGGATCTTGGCTGGCATTCTAGGCTCAATGTGAACCTAGTGTCATTTGTGGGGCTTTGGGTAGTAGTTTACACATTGCAAGAGAGACAGACAGACAGACAGACAAAAGGGACCACATGTTCTCATATGCTAACATATATGTATAGATGCAAATTTAGAAATAAGTGTTAAAAAATAAATAGAACTACAGTACACCTCACGATGAGAAGATTGTGATCAGGTGACACTGCACTTTCCCATCCTATGGTTCTTTATCTTTAAACTGGACTTGAGCCAGATAGCCCTTTGGATAGAAAGACTGTCCTCTGTAAAGTAGGACACATGGCCACCCTAGGTGGGCTCCAAAGCCTGATTCAGAGTTAAACTGAGAAACCTGGATTCATTCCAGATTAAGTAGAAAGAAGCTTGCCTTGACTCAGAACTTGCAATTAAGAGAGCTGTTTTTTGTAGGTGATGCAGTGTTTTAAATTCAATCCATTGTCATATTTGGGCAAAGTGCTAAATAATGGCTTAGCATTACATGAATGGGCTGCATTTTATATATATATATATATATATATACACATATATATAAATGAAATTTCTAAAACACAATGATATATTATCTCAACTGTCCAAAATTATACCTAAACATCAAGATGATTTGACAAGCATTGAATGGATTTATACTAGAGTCCAAATTCATTTTGAGCCCTAAGTGGTCTTCTTCATCAGTCAGGGAATATGTAACAACAGTTTGTCACCAAAGTTAGCTACTTGACTGATCTATATAGATGATATAGTGAGCTGACTTGCAATAGATTTTATTTTATTTATTAAACTTCCATGCTGTGCTTCGTCCCAGAAGGAGCTTAGGGTGGATCCAGTACAGAGGAGTGCATAGTTAATATAATATATCTAATAATTTATAATAAAACCAAAAACCTTATCTGATCAAAATGTTCGGAAACTCACCAATCATATCCAAAAGTTTACTGTGCACACATGGTAAACATATATGTACATGTGTGTATATGGTGATTTAAAAGGGTGGTATTTTTCTACTAGTGCCCAATCTGCAAATAATAACAGATTCCAATATTTCAATTTTGATGCAGCAGTATAAAATGTAGCTATCTTCAGTAACTAACACAACACCTTAGGGCATTCCCCATATATATATATTAGGACATCCTCCAGCTCTCTGATTATACATGTCTGCAACCATCCACCATAATGTTAGGTGACTTCAGATCTGATTAACACAGGCCTTAAATAGTTCAGGCGTTAACACTGAGTTGCGATTACCAAATGTGCAGTGTCATCCTTAAAGGGCAGTGCCTGAGAGTGGGCTGTCCCGCTCTCACCGGCTATCACTTTGCCATTTGCAGACATGGGCACTCTTTAACCTTCACACCAACCATAACAATGCTGTGTTAGGGAATTTCTCCTGTTTTCCCCATTTTCCCCTGTTTGCTATATATAGGTCCAGGTATCCAGGCGAGCTTCAACTGTCCTGTACAACTTTGTGTCTTTCAAAGTCCATAGCCCTGGGTTGATCCCCTGTAACCTGTTAACTGTTTTACTCCTTCAGGTACTTGCTGCCACCATATATAAATGTATTTAATTCCCTTTTAGTGTAGGGAGGGACCAGGCATGTGTGTGTGAAAACAAACAGATCTATTTTAACAGAAGACATGAATTAACAAGAATACTTTTAACTCAGTTTTCAGGTATGTGGTTACAGGTTATTGCTCTTCACTTCATATAAGATACACTCATTAAGTTCCTCAAATACTGTAAGTACAATCCTGCCTCACTACCCACACTAATCTCTGTTCCACCTTGCCTCTTCCCAGTTTCAAGTCTCATGTCTGTGCCCTATCTGTCAACTATCATTTTCTCAGCTATGAAACAACCATCACCATTCTCTCAGCCAATCAACACACAGCATTCAGCCACATTCGATTTCACTCAGTCCCCCTCCCTTTACTAATACTTACCATATGTAACCTAATACCAACCACTACCGAAAATATAATGTTATATATATATATATATACACTGAACCATCACATGAGCACCCACCACACTTGATTCTACAACTACTAACCCTCTATTCTTGTTTCAGCATATATTCAGTACAAAGAATACACTTGTCTCCGAAATACAATGGCCACTCACACAGATATATAGTTCTCATGCAGACGAGATTTTGTTCAGTTCATTGCATAATTGTTCAATGTAATTCTTCATTTAGACCTTTTGGTTATCTTTGTTCACTGTATATGTCCAATGCAGTTCTTTTTGTACGAATTTCCGATGCAGCTGTTGTCCTTTGGTGTTTATCTTCTCCAGAGAGCAACATTTTAAATCTTCCTGATCATGTCTACATTGTAGAAAATGCTAAATGATGGGGGATTGCATCCTTTGGTACCTTATACAACAGCTGTGTTCACAGATGTGGGTCTTACTAGATCTTGTAGTCATTCTGACACAAAATGGGGCACAAAATGGCATAAATCACCCCTTTAGTATTACAATTATAGAACTGTTTATGGATATATTTCCAAACAAGCCAACTTCAAACCATGGATGTGTTACCCCCCCCCCCGAGTTTCTTATAACCTACAAACCCTAGGAGGAGAAGGAAGGGAAAGCAAGTGCAAGCCCAAGGCTGATTGTGGCTCATTCCCATAACATTTATCCATGGTTGAGCATTATGTCTGAATGTTGCCAATGTCCTGATGAATTATTCAGATACCAAAGTTCTTACCAACTGGGATGTTAAGCCAGACCAAACAATTTCAGTAGGTGTGGCACAGTCGGTGTAACTTGCATGCTTTATTTCTTGACATTAACCAGCACAGTAGCAAAGGACTACATTTACATCTGAATTACTTTCGGGGACTAACTTTCTTCCAGAACACATCATATGATTGTTGCTGCTTGCATGGGCGATTCTTCCAAATTTATATGTAAGGTGTGGTTTGTTAAAATCCAGTTTGCTTTGTCATTGTAGTAATAGTAATTAACAATCCTCTTTGGGATGCATGAAATTTTGGAGTCGCATAAGCATAAGGCAAGTCCTTCCCTCAAGATCTTGCAGTCTAATTTTAGCCAGGGAGGAGGATGACAACAGAGGGAGGGTGGTGAGGGGAAAGGGATGCACATGCACCTCAACATACTTGGGCTTTGTTTCAGTTTGGGATAAGGACATTTCAGCCACAGACTAGATCTGGAGGTTAAGGAAGCCAGAGGTGGTGGCATGCAGGAATTTTGGAAGAAAGGTTTGAAGCGTAAGGAGCTGCAAAGAGGAACTGGTAGAATAGTCTAACAGAGAAGGAAACCTTAGGGGTGCTGACAGTGGTAAAGATGGAATAGTGAAGACAAAGAGGAATATATCAAGATACTGTCTTCGCCTTGGAAAGTGAATATTGATGGAATCTGTTCCCTAATCTTTGTTTCTGCTTTTTTTTATCACAGTACTTTGGTTTTGCAAATCACTGTAGGAGGGTTCTTTAACGTTTAAAGCCTTGTCTGCACTTATTTAGAATGAGAGCCTCTCCTTCTTGGGCCATGGATCTTTATAAACCTGGTTCTTACACACAGACACCTGCTGCCAACATTCTATAAAGTACATGTGTAGGTGTCTGACTTTTAGTATCAAAATAGGAATTTAATGTTGGTTCCCAAAACTCTCATACCGCCTAGTATTCTTGATTCAGCTATGGAGTTAAAAAACACAAAAACACACCCAACTCCTATATTTCAAGCTAACGAGTTCAGTGATCCAACAAACCTACCTTTTCAGTCAGAGAACACTGCAATAAAGACATAACTATGAGCTGCTTTTTACTTGATTTCATTAGGCCCTCCCATATGCTTTATATAAGATCTGCAGTGTGCATTGAGCTTGAATAGTCAGAAATAAAAGGGGTTGAAGCTTTCTTTTATAGTGTAATTCCTGGAATGCTAAAGAAAGTTCAGATTGCTTTAGGTGCCCTTGTTTGTCTTGTTTCCTTGTGGTTAAGAATTTGTATATGAGGACTGCAAAGCTCCTAGGGGTGGTTGTCCTGTTTTTTTGAGGGGGGAGAAGGTTTTTAGTTGAATAATAGTATTATCTTTTTGTTTTGTTTTCCAAGTATAAGAGACTGTGAATATGCATAACTGTTTTCTTTGAAGTAGCGTGGTGGTGCTGGCAGATTATTTTGTATACATTTTTTAAAAAGTGTGTTGGCATTATGCTTTCTTGTAAAGATGACTTTCAGAAATGAGCCTTATCAGGACTCTGTGAAAAGAGCCCCCTTCTTTCACTCCCCCCAACCTTTCATTCAGCATTGTTCATGGCATTAACACACCATTGAACAAATTGCCCTTCTTGCATATGCTAATCCTGAACTTAAAAGAGCCCATTGTGACATGTTTAATGCTTTTGATGGAGGGAAGATGAGAACTGGAGGCATGTCAAATTATCATGTGACCCAGAAATATCTAAAATGCCTCTTTTCCCCTTTGGGTCAACAGTTTGTACTTAGCATTATCAAAAAGAAAGTAGCCTGTAGATTGTGGACACAATTAGTTCTTGCGCTTGTATTTTGGCCTTCCTTTCACATTAGGAATTTTATGTTGAAAGTTATTTTAAAAAGGGGGTAAGCAGTAAATTGGCTGGGACCAATCATTTGCTTGTTTTATTAGTTAAGGCAGCAAGGTCATTTTGCTCTGTGTTGTTTTGTGTTTCTTCAGTTTAGTTCTTATGTGTGATATCCAACATTAGTCATATTCAGAGCAGATCCCCTGAAATAATGGGACAGGTCCATGAATTTCAGTGGGTCTTCTCTGAGTATGGCTACAGATAGACAGACACACCCACATTAATGCTTATATTTATTTATTATTATTTATTTACCTATGATAACTTAAAGGCTACCAATACAAAACTTTTCCAAGCAATGTACAGCACAACAATCTGTTACAAATTCTCTTATGGTCTGATAGGCAATGAGTTGTACAATGGGCAATACTGAGACTTAGGAGGAGGAAGCAGCTGACGGACATTTCTACCCTCTAGATTGGTTATAAATAAGAAGCCAGGCAGTGGGGGCTGGCTGAGGACAGACTGAAGATGGTGAGGCAGTGCCCCATTTGCCCTAATAGACTAGCCTCCACTGCAATTCCTGACACTTATAAGTAGCTACGTAAATGTCACTCTCCAATACAGAGAAATGGAAATAATAATATCAAACATTTCTTGATCTAGAGCAGGGGTTGTCAACATGGTGCCCACAGGGAAACATACGCCTACAGAGGCCTTTCCTGGTGCCTACAGGGTCTCCTCTCCTCTGCTCAAATTAGGCTTGAAAGAAACATTATGTTGCAGCCAGTAGAATAGGCTGTGGTGTGTATGTGGTGCCTATGACTTTTTTCAGTTTGCAAATGTGCACCAAAAAGGTTGGTGATGCCCAGTTTAGAGCCACTCCAGCAGTTCAACTGAGATATAAAAAGAGAGTACTACATGTCCTCAGAACTCACATTCAATGACTGGTGTCTGCATTTTTCCACAGGGTTCCACTTGGCTTTTACTTAAAGGAGCAGTAACATATTAACAATCAGTAAAGCAAACTTTAAGGCAGAGTGTAAATTAACACAAGATTAATACAGACTCTTAACTATTTTTCAGAAGCACAAATGATTGACTAAAATATTTTTCATGAGTAAATAGACCTGTCCCCACCATGAATTTCTTCCAATAAAAATCAGTTGAAAAAGCACCAATATAACAACAAGCTTTTTGACTAAGGTGACTTGCACAAAACTCTATTGGACTTTCTAAAACAGCTGCCTTGTGGGAATCAGAAACTGATTTTAATGCTTTTAAGTTTTGCATTAAAACTGTTTGGAAAGTACTGTGGAAAAAGGCAATTAATGCACTTTGAATGGTAATATGCTATCTGGAAATGACTGCAAGAGTATCTTGTGTCTATTTCTAGCTTGGGAAATGTGTACAAGGGGATCCTCAAGGCAAATGTTGATGACCTTGTGCTTATGTTTGCAGAGTAATTCACTCTTAGTCCCAGACAGCCTGCGGAGCACAGATAAACGAAGAAATGGACCTGACTATTCCAACGACATGAAAAAAAGAAAGGTGGATGACAAGGACTCGAGCCACTATGTAAGTAAATCTGTCAAAGATGATTAACTTATCTTCAGATACTATGCATGTGTGGAGGAATTGCACAGCTAGGCTCCATGTGCTCATGTACATGAAAGAGTAACCCTTAACAGCCTTGCTTATGCTTTGTATAATAATAATAATAATAATATTTAATTTGTTTGTCGCCTATCTGGCAATTAGCCACTCTAGGCGACGTACATTAAAAGAGATAAAATACAATAATAACAGATGTAATCACATTAATAACAATAGGTAAAATACTGGACAGTCATCAATACATATAAAAGCAATTATATTAACAACATACGATAAATGACAGGGTCATGGTGATTTACCCAATGACCTCAAAGGCTTGCTGGAATAGCCACGTCTTCAGGGCCTTGCGGAATACATCTAGGGAAGGGGCATGTCGAAGATCACATGGGAGGGAGTTCCAGAGAGTGGGGGCCACCACAGAAAAGGGCCTCCCCCTAGTACCCACCAACCTAGCTGTTTTGGTTGGCGGGATTGAGAGAAGGCCTTGTGTGGCTGATCTAGTTGGGCGGCATAATTGGTGGCGGTGGAGGCGCTCTTTCAGGTAAGCTGGGCCGAAACCGTACAGGGTTTTAAAGGTTAAAACCAACACCTTGAATCGGGCCCGGAAAACAACTGGCAGCCAGTGTAGGTTAAATAATACTGGCGTGATGTGGTCCCGTCGGCGGCTGTTGGTAAGTAAGCGCGCCGCTGCATTCTGTATAAGTTGTAATTTCCGGGTCGTTTTCAAGGGTAACCCCACGTAGAGCGCATTACAGTAGTCCAATCGAGAGGTGACCAGGGCATGCACCACGAGCGGGAGCTGTTGAACAGGGAGGTAGGGTTGCAGCCTACGTATAAGGTGTAATTGATACCAAGCTGCCCGGCTCATAGCCGAAATCTGAGCCTCCATGGACAGCTTGGAATCAAGAACAACCCCGAGGCTGCGGACCTGGTCCTGTAGGGGCAACTTCACCCCACCAAACACCAGGTCAACATCTCCTAACCCTCCCTTGTCTCCCACAAGTAGTACCTCGGTCTTATCAGGGTTCAACTTCAACCTGTTCCTGCCCATCCATCCACTCACGGATTCCAGGCACTTGGACATGGTCTCCACAGCCTTCTCCGGTGAAGATTTAAATGAGAGATAGAGCTGAGTGTCATCCGCGTATTGGTGACACTGCAACCCAAATCTCCTGATGATCTCTCCCAGTGGCTTTACATAAGGGAATGTCAATAACTTAACCTTATTATTTATGATTTCTAGATTTCTCCCTTCATTCCCTCAACATCTTCCAGTCCTCATAAGAAATCCCATCATCTGGATTCTGCCAGGTTGTCAGTATGATAGTGGCTCTCATCATTCCTACAGTACTTTCACTGGGGCTGCCATTATGTCCCAACTGGGCTTAAAGTGACTTTTTCTTGTTCATGTTCTTTTCTTGTTCTTGCTTCTATTACAATGAATTATCATGCTACCAACAGAATAAGATATCAGTGTGGTGTAGTGGTTAAGGTGCTGGACAATGACCTGGGAGACCAGGGTTTGAATCCCCACCCAGCCATGAAGCTCACTGGGTGACCTTGGGCCAGTTGCTGCCTCTCAGCCTCAAAGGAAGGCAGTGGTAAACCCCTATGAATACCACTTACCATGAAAACCCGATTCACAGGGTCGCCCATAAGTCGGAATCTACTTGGAAGGCAGTCCAACATAGATAAGGCACACACTGTGGTTCTACAGCCAAACCTAAGCATGGCTGGCCGTGTATGTTGTATGGATTGCAGACCACCTGGGACCATTTATAAGATGCACTGATTTAGGAACAGCAGAGTGTTATAATCTATGGGTGAAAAGCAAAATGAAGGAACTCTGTAACGGGCAATTGAGTGTTAGGATCATTTTATACATTTGTCAGAACAGTTTTTATTGTTAGGGTGAAATAGGACAAAGCAAGCCCATTCTGTATGGAAGCTGATGTTCTATTTTTACCAGGTTATCTATTTATTTATTTTAAAGTGTTGTGTTCCTACTTTTCTCATAAAAAAAACAAAGTGGCTAAAATGTATATGGAAGTTATGTAAATAAATAATAAAACAAGATAACTAATAAAGCCAACAAAAGAACAGCAGTCATAAAAACACCAGGAGGAAAAAAAGCAATAGATACTGTGTCATTAAAAAGATCAGCAACAACAAAGAATACCAAAATGCCAGAAAGTAACCATCATTCAGTACCAAAAGCCTAGTTTTTACCAGGTGCCAGCAGGGCTTTCCTTTAGAAAGGCATTCCACAGGGGTAGGTGCTGTTGAAGAGCCCGGCCTTGTGCAGACACCCACAGCAATTCAGTTGTTGGGAGAACATGCTCCAGGGAGGGCCATAGGGAAGAAATTGGCCCTTAAGGGGGTAGGAATTCTGTGGTCTGAATGTGGCCCTCTTGGATTCTTTGTCCACCCCTTGGGACTCTCCCACATACTCTCTTCCCAGACTGTGCCCCTCAGAATAAAAAATGGGTCCTTCCCATTTTATTTATTTTGTTTATTAGTAAGATTTCTTACATGCCCTTCACCGTAAGATCCCAGGGCAGATTGCAACAGTAGCATCATGCAATTAAAAATAAGTAAAACAGTTTATTACAAAAACAAGTAAAACAATTCCAAACAAAAGCAACACAGTTTAAGTTAAACAGAACTTTAAGTTTAAGTTAAAAAAAGTGGGTCTCACAAAAATATCTTAACTGTCAAAAGGCAGGGTGATGAGGTGAGTCTTCAGCGTACAGCGGCAACTATGCAATGAAGATGCTACATCTGTGTGTGTGTGTGTGTGTGTGTGTGTGTGAAATCCCACAATTTAGGGGCTACCACAGAAAAAGCCCTCTTCTGGGCCACTGTTAAGTGCATTTCTGAGAGTGGCGGAACTACCAACACAGCCTCCTCTGACAATCATAGCTGTTGTTATTTTAATCTTATAACCTTCACCCTGAGGTCCCAGAGCAGGTTACAACAGTTTAAAATGTATCACCAAAAACAAATTAAAATCCACAACATCACAAAAAATAGGGTGGGTCCTAAAAATATACATCTCAGGGGTCAAAGGCCAAGGTAAAGAGTTTCATTTGTTCTGCAGTAACGTAGCTTCGCACTAGTGGATGCTGCAAGGCCAAGGTGAAGAGTTTCATTTGTTCTGCAGTAACGTAGCTTCACACTAGTGGATGCTGCCCTGCTGGCCCTCACCCATGACTTGGCCTTTTTGGTAGCAGTTTTGCTACTTACGGAATGCCTGCCCTGGTGAGACGCATCTCTCTCTCCCCTTCCCCCAATTATCAATGTTTAGGTGGAATGTAAAACATTCCTGTTCACCAGGAATCTGATGGCTGAAAGACATTATTTTTGGTAAAGCTGAAATTAACAGTTTTAAATGTTTAAAAAAATTATTATTAATAATTCCATTTATACCCCCCTTTCTTGTCATCATAGAAACCCAAGGCAGCTTACATATGGTTCTCAGACAGCCTCTCATTCAGGCACTGACCAGACCTGACCCTGCTTAGCTTCAGCAGAGAGCTAGCCTCATGTGCCTTCAGACCATAGCCTAGGACAAATGTATTGTTTTTATTGTGTTTGCCATCCTGGGATCCTCCTTTCAGGAGGAAGAGCTGGATAAAAATCATCATTGTCCTTGCACGTGCAATGTATCTCATCTGTATTTTTAAAAACCATCTCGAGTAAACAGACAAATTGTACTTACCAAAGAGTACTTACCAAAATCAACATTGTTTTTAAATCCAGGACAGTGATGGGGACAAAAGTGATGACAACTTAGTTGTGGATGTGTCCAATGAGGTAACTTGCTTTGCATTGGGATTAATATAAATTTTGGGGGAGGGTCTAGGTTCCTGAAACTTGTAGATTATTGTCGCATATCTCTTGTTGAATATCTGTGTTTGTCCACCCTGCTGGTAATTATCCTTTGGACTGGGGTACTCTGACAGGAGGAAGGGAGGATATGTAGTACTAGTTTTTCATGTACTGTAGGATGCAGAAGCCATCTGTGTGTATGCAGATAGGGCATACACTAGTGATAGTTTTCTGGGCTGGATAATGCAAAGGAATGGGGAAATGCACAGAATTAACACTAAAATAAACCATTGATGGGGAACAGGAGCCCTCTAGATGTTGCTGGAGTCCAGTTCTCATCAGCACTAGATAACACGGCCAGTGAGTAAGGATGACGGGAGCTATAGTACAACAATATATGTAAGACTGCAGGTTCCCTTCCCCTACAGTAAACTATAGAAGAAGCACGTCTTCCTGTCTGAAATTCCTTAACAAGCCCATGGCGGTAGACTAAGAACACAGTCCTAAGTGGGGTATAGGGGGAGTGAAGCTGCAGATGATCCACCACTTCCAAAGGTCTACCAGATTGCACTAGCCAAGAAAGGAGATGGGGAACAATGTGTTTGCCTTTTCTCCTCCTGGCGTCCCCACCTATCCATCCACACACAATAATTGGGGGAATTTGTCTATGCCAAATATAGACAACAGGCCTAATCCTGGGCCCTCCCAGGGGAACAGAGAGAATTTAAATCCAGCAGTCCCAAGATCTCCATTTTAATCTTTAACTTGAGGCACTTGAGATTCCAAACCTGTTTTACTTCATCTGCTATACTAAGTCAGTGCTTGCTGCTGTCCCCCCCCCTTTCCCAATCCATTCAGGACCCTTCATCACCACGAGCAAGTCCAGCTCATTCACCACGTGAGAATGGCATAGACAAAAATCGCCTCATGAAGAAAGATGCCTCTAGTAGCCCAGCATCCACCGCCTCATCCGGAAGTTCAACTTCCATGAAATCCAAAGAAATAGGTTTGGTGAGTATTGTCCCTGTCCATTGTCATACATTTTGATGAATAGGGATTATGTATTATGACTTCATGTGTGAATAGACCATCTTAAGACTTAGGCAGAGTTATGGGATTGGGGGAATGAATCACTACCACTACCTATTTATTTATTTTTATTTATTATTTGATTTATATCCCGCCCTTCCTCCCAGCAGGAGCCCAAGAAAATGTATAATGTGACCTTGCAAGTAATAAAAGAAATGCTTTCTAATCAATTACTTGTTTAAATCTAGCTCTCTCAAGTAGGCATTTTGCCCTTTGAGGTCACAGAGATGTGGATTGCAATGCTGTCAAATTAATTTGTTTAAAGCCAAAATATAATTTTCTAGGCTGTAGCTCTCAATGAATTGTCAAACACCATTCATCTCTGGAAACTTTGGATTAATTTGAGACAGTATTCAATATTTTACATTAGACACACATTTCAGGCACTAGGAACCAAAGGATGTGATTTTGTATCATTAATACACATGTGCACGTGCCCAGGACCAGCCCCAGACACGCTGGAGCCCTTGGGCAAAAGCCTGTCCCAGGCCCCAGCACTCCCCTTCCGTGACTCATGCATGGCGAGAGCTTCAGGATCCCGCCATTCCCTTCCTTAACTTACCTTGTTCTGCGGTTGCACATGCAGCGGTGCCCTTAAGAAAGATGGTGGCTGAGGTTTCCCTAAGGAGCTGAAGCCTCTGCCACCATCTTGGTTCATGGCAGGGATGCGAGCTCACAGCACACATGCATGCCATCAGCCAAGATGACGGCAGAGGCTTCAGCACCTTAGGAAAACCTCAGCCGCCATCTTTCTTAAGGGCACCGCTGTGTGCACAACTGCAGAACAAGGTAAGTTAAGGAAGCGAGTGGCGGAGCCCTGAAGCTCTCGCCCTTCTATCCGTGGCAGTGAGCCTGCTGCGAATCGCAGAAGGGGAGCAGAGGGGCCCCTCAGGGGCTCCTGTAGCCTCCGGGGCGCTCGGGCCAGTGCCCCACCTGGCCACCCTTTGGAACCGGCCCTGATTAATATCATCCGTAGACATATGCGTGGTGTTCTGCTCCTATTTTGTGCTCTCCAGTTACTTGAACTGAGAACTGTGTTCAGTCCTCAAATGTATAAATATTTTGACTCTCTACCAGCCAAAGCTGCATCTATTTCTTACTTCATGAAGAAATAGTATTTTCTCCATTATTATTTCTTGCTCCTTGAAAGTTCTGGATGCATACAGCCCAGTCATATGAATGTCTACTTATTTATTTATTATTTGATTTATAGCCCACCCTTCTTTCCAGCAGGAGCCCGGGGCGGCAAACAAAAGCACTAAAAACACTTTCAAACATCATAAAAACAGAATTTAAAATACATTCAAACAAAACATCTTTAAAAACATTTTTAGAAAGCTTTCAAGACATCTTTTTTTAAAAAAAGGTTAAAAATATATTGTTTTTAAAAAGGTTTAATAAACATATTAAAAAGCAATTCCAACACAGACGCAGACTGGGATAAGATCTCAACTTGAAAGGCTTGTTGAAAGAGGAGGTCTTCAGCAGGCACTGAAAACATAACACAGTGCCTGTCTAATATTTAAGGGGAGGGAATTCCACAGGGTAGGTGCAGCCACACTAAAAGTCCATTTCCTATGTTGTGCGGAACAATTCTCCTGCAGACCACAGTGATCAACTGGGTATATAAGGGATAAGACAGTCTTTCAGGTATCCTGGTCCCAAGCTGTATAGGGCTTTGTACACCAAAACTAGAACTTTGAACTTGGCCCCGTAGCAAATGGGTAGCCAGTTTAATTCTTTTTGCAATGGGGTGACATGTTGGTGATACCCTGCCCCAGTGAGCAGTCTCGCTGCCACATTTTGCACCAGCTGCAGCTTCTGGACCAACTGCAAGGGGAGCCCAACATAGAGCACATTACAATAATCAAGCCTAGAGGTTACCAGTGCATGGACAACAGTGGTCAGGCTATCCCGGTCCAGAAACGGCCGCAGCTGTCTTACCAGCCGAAGCTGGTAAAAGGCACTCATAGACACTGAGGTCACCTGGGCCTCTAGTGATAAAGACGGATCCAGGAGCACCCCCAGACTACGGACCTGCTCTTTGAGAGGGAGTACGACCTCATCCAAAGCAGGCAACTGGCCAATTATCTGAACTCAGGAACCACCAACCCACAGCGCCTCCATCTTGCTAGGATTCAGATTCAGTTTGTTGGCCCTTATCCAGCCCACCACCGAGTCCAGGCAGCGGTCCAGGGCTTGCACGGCCTCTCCGAATTCAGATGTTACACAGAAATAGAGCTGAGTATTGTTAGCATACTGCTGACACCTCACCCCAAATCTCCTGATGACTGCTCGCAAGGGCTTCATATAGATGTTAAACAGCATGGGGGATAAGATGGTATCCTGCGGCAGCCCACCACAAAACTGCCAGGGGGCCGAAAGACAATCACCCAATGCTATTCTCTAAAAACAACCTTGGAGATAGGATCGGAACCACTGTAAAACAGTGCCTCCAATACCCATCTCACCAACTCGGCCCAGAAGGATACCATGGTCAATGGTATCAAATGCCACTGAGAGATCAAGTAAGAATAACAGGGTCGCACTCCCCCTGTCCTTCTCCCAATAAAGGTCAGCCATCAGAGCAACCAAGGCTGATTCAGTCCCATAGGCAGGCCTGAACCCAGACTGGAATCGGTCAAGATAATCTGTTTCATCCAAGAGTACTTGCAATTGCTGTGCCACAACCCTCTCAATCACCTTCCCTAAGAAGGAGGTATTTGCAACTGGTTGGTAATTGTCTTGGACCAATGGGTCCAGGGTTGACTTTTTCAGGAGTCGTCGGATCACCGCTTGTTTCATGGCGGCTGGAATCACTTCCGCAATGATGTGTTGACCACATCCTAGATCCACTTGGTTAAACCCCCTAGGCAGGCTTTAATAAGCCAAGAAGGGCAAGGGTTGAGAGGACACATTGCTGGCCACATCATCGCAAGCACCTTGTCTACATCATCAGGCCGTATCAACTGAAACCATTCCCAAGAAGGTGCAGTAGATGTTGCACTGGATACCTCATTGGGGACTACAGTAGTTGTGGATGGGGCATCAAGAGTGCTATGAAGGCAAGCAACTTTACCCTCAAAGTATCTTGCAAACAATTCACAGTGGGCCTCTGAAGGGTTGAAAACTCAATTTCCTGGAATTGATGTCAACAGACCCCTGACAATATCGAAAAGCTCCACTGGACCCCTACTTGAGGATGCGATGGAGGCAGAGAAGTGGGCCCTCATTGCCACACAGTAGGCAGGACTTGTTTTCCAACAAGCATGCATAGGATTTCAGCTTTAAGCTTGTTTTCATATCCTTGAAGCTAACCAGATATGATTCTGTAGTACATGTGAGTTCCATGATCAAAGATGTGGGATTATACTCCTAGGTTTTATAAATGTTATGCTATAGTTTTTTATCCCTCTTATGGTTTGTTTATATACCAGTCCTTGGCCCCAAACCTCTGTATAGTTGCAAACCAATATGTTTTTATTGTTTTTGCAACCAGCTAGCTTATAGGAAATGTGTATTTCAAAATGGAAATCTTGATTTGTATCAATTATTTCAACTGATCTTTTTTTCTCAACGTTTAAATCATTATTTAAAATGTCTTGCTTTAAAATCAATCCATGCTGCTGAGAACTAGTCTCCTTTTCCATTTGACACTTGGTATGTACCACTTTGACGCCATCATTTGAATCTATCTCCCTCTCCTGGTGATGTTTTTCCTGATCATGTCAGCCAGAGGCTAACACTTGATGTGAAGTCCATCTAACATTACAAAGCACCCCCACCCGTGTTGCCACATGCACTCAGATACTATATAGTCCTTTAAATTTAGAGTCTGTTTTTTTCGGTAAAGTACTAAATCAGGATCACAGCAGCCTCCCATGAAGGTATGTGTAAACGGCTTCAACTCTGCTCCTGTTCATGGTTACTTGCCAACATGGGACGAAAGCTTGTGTGTGTGATCAAGTGGATGTATACATCTGTGTATTTATTTATTATTTGATTTACATCCCACCCTTCCTCCCAGCAGGAGCCCAGGGCAGCAAACAAAATCACTAAAAAAAACTTTAAAAAATCATAAAAACAGACTTTAAAATACATTAAAATAAAACATCTTTAAAAACACTTTTTAAAAGCTTTAAAAAGAAAAAAGGTTAAAAACATAGTGTTATGTGTTTATATGTTTCTGTGTATGTATATGCTTGAGTGAACACTTGTATGCAGGAACAAGTGTCTGTATGGTATTATAAGACTGGATCAGAAAAGCTCTTCAGGCATTCAAAAGAATGTGTGTGGTTTAAAGGGGGGAGGGAGGGAGGGATGTGTGCATGCTCTTCTCCTAGTGTCCCCACATTTGCTGGCTCCTCTCCTGACTGTTGCACTTAGTCTGAAGGTCCGAAGAGAGATTTCAACTTAGAATCTTCCCCACGATTGGGAACCCTGTGCAATCAAGGTTCCTGACAGAAGAATCCTCCTTCAGACCTTTAGCACACACCTCTTAATACAGTTTGAGCCCACACATATTGAACACATAAAGAAGACTTGTGTGTACATGCACTCATGTGAATGTGAATTCATCCATGTGTGGTTTATTTATCGTTGTGTTTAAATGGTGTACATATATCAGAGTAGATGGTTCTCATCTCTCTGTGTGTGTACATATGTACAGAATAATGCATATAACTTTAATTTTTCAGTTATCCCAATCCTGTTTTGTCAGCATGGCCCACAGAGCTCATTGTTCCCCACTTTTTGTATGGGAGTAATTGCAATAACCGTATTTAAATTAAAATAGATGATAAAATGTTACTGTACAGAAATGTTACTGTAATGAATACAACTCTTGCCAATAAAGAATACAATTAAAGTATTTACATGTCTTCCCTTTTTGGAAGAAATAGGGAGCTCTCACTTTTACATACAATGTTGCTATTAGTCGCCTGGAATTTTAGGAAAATAGGTCTGGAGGAGTACGTAGTAAATGCTCAGTATCTCAGCTGCTATTGTGATAAATTGTGTGATATGGCCTGGATTAAAAACAATATTCTTTCAATTACTGTATGTTTATTGATACCAGCATGAAAAAGCCAGCACACCAGTTCTAAAGTCCAGCACACCAACTCCACGAAGTGATGTGCCAACCCCAGGGACAAGCGCTACTCCAGGGCTTCGTCCAGGCCTTGGCAAACCTCCAACAATGGACCCTCTGGTCAACCAAGCAGGTAACATAAAGGTCTTTAATTGTTGTTTGATTCATTATTACTCATATTGTTCAGCATAGTTGTCAAGATGAATGATGTGTTAAAGGCTCCCTTTCTGTGTGCACCTGTTCGTTTTAGATGTGTTTCTTCTCCACGTATTCTGTTACCTTCTGAAATAATAACACCACTATACTTTCTGATCATTATTCTGAGTGCTAGTTCTTTCTGGTTCTACTATCCCATATTTGAGATTGAGACAGCTAATATTTGTTGAAATGTACATCATGACAAATGCAGAATAACACCTTGGGTGTTTGCGTATTAATTGCAGCCACAGTGGGGAAATGAAGAGGTGAGACAAGGTGAAGTGTGAGTAAAACAAGGGCCACCTTTATAAAGCAAATTAAGTGATTGATTATGCAAAATCTGCAGAGATAAAGTGTGGGCCAGAACTCTTAACCAGTTGGGAGAGATCACCCTGCCATGGGAAAGGGGGGTGGTCCAAGTCCACTCCCCTTCCCCCAGCCCCAAGCCCACAGGGTGGTTAGGGACGCTTTCCTGCTCCATCCCCTCCCAGAGCCTCACAACTCTTGAGTGGGTGTTACAGGCTAGCCCTAAAGGTGAACCTTATCCTGCCAACAGGCCTCACCAACCCAGAAGACAAATCTCAGATCCCACATTTCACCTTAAAGAGCACCCAAGGGTGCTCTCTAAGCCTTCTCTTGTGAAATTCCCATACAAATCCACACAAAGTGACCAAATTAACATAGTTACAATATTAAACTATTTGGCAAGGATAACCAATCAGCCAAATCCAAATTAAACAAATTAGCTGAATAAAACAAGCCAATCAGCCAAACTGTAAGAACAGTACAGGGTAGGCAAAATACTTGTCAGCAAATGAAGGCCAACAAGCTAAAAATTCCTACTTGGCTCTATATGGCAATCAGTAAAACTTGTACTGCCCTGAGGGAGGGTAGTTGCTGTGCAAGGCTGGAAAGAGGCCAGGGGGCGGAGAAGGGCATAAATAGCCCCTCCCCTGCCCCAGTGCAGTGCTGTGTGTGTAACCATGCTAGGGGTTTGAAACCACACTAGGACTTCCACTGAAGTGGCTGCAAAGCCCCTCTGCTGATGGATCCCTGTGGACCTGCCAGTAAAACACGAATTGTAGTCAGTGTAGCATCAAATGTATAAATCTTGCCCAGTCATGAAAAAAGTGCAGAGGAAAAATATGTACAGAGACCTCCAGACATTTTTTTTAATGGACTGAGGGGAGAGGGAGAGCTCACGGTGGTCTGGATGTGATGAACATTGTATACTTTTTACCTGCATCTTTCCATCTGCTTCTTTCACGGGCAAATGATAAAAGCTATCACATTTGATATTGTTGAAATCAGTTTATCACAATCATATGTACATTTGAATAATAAAAAACTGAGAACTAGTAATTGATTGAAATAAAAATTACAGAACGCAATATAATTCAGCTACAGAGGACACGGCTTTATCTGTCAATCAGCCTCTACTACAGCAGCAGTCTCTTCCCCTGATCATTGCTGGGGACGACACTTAGACAGCACTTTTCTGGCCAATTTTGTGAGGGAGAGCTGTAGCCCCCCCCCTGCCCCCATACTTCTGGGGTCCATGTATATGTAGACGCAAGGCTACACAGAGTTGCAGTTGGAAGGTAATGTTAAGCTCAGTTTGGACAATATCTAGTGGGGTGGACAGAATAGTTTGGTTTTGTGGAAGAAACATCCATCTGGAATTCCAGGGTGCTCTTTGTTTTTTGTGAAGAGGAGCAAAGAAACTTGTACTGAGCATAAATATGTTATTCCATTGTATTGCAGCTGCCGGCTTGAGAACTCCTCTGGCTGTACCTGGACCATACCCTGGTCCATTTGGAATGGTACCACACGCCATAAATGGAGAGCTGACCAGCCCAGGGGCAGCCTATGCCAGTCTACACAACATGTCCCCCCAAATGAGTGCTGCTGCAGCTGCAGCTGCTGTGGTTGCCTATGGGCGATCCCCTATGGTAGGCTTGCAGTCTAAACTCGGTGGGGTTAAGGGTCACAGAAAGAAACCTGTGTGCTTCATTTAGCATTGTCAAGCTCCAGAGACTTTATTGCTGTGCTCTGCAGCTCATGATACTACATGGCAGAAGAAGCCTAAACTACTTTTCCCCTTATTTGAAAACAAAGGGTGTCAATCTCATATTTATGCATGTTGTGTATTTTTTTAAAGCAGCCTTTGTTGCTTTGCTTCATTAGAAGGTAGCTTGAAATTATAAAATTGTTTCATTGGCCTGCTGAGCGCTTGTTTCTTCTCTTGAGGAAGCAGATATATATGCTTAGTGAGCATCTGGCATTCATTTTGTAGCATACAGGTTTTTCTTCATCTTTCAGTTTCTGCGTTTATATTGTTAGAGCAGGGATGAGAAACCTGTCGCCCTCCAGATGTTGTTCAACTCCCATCAGCTCCAGCCAGCATGGACAATGGTCAGGGATGATGAGGGTTGTTGTCCAACAACATCTGGAGGACCACAGCTTCCCATCCTTGAAATAAAAGGTTCCCTTCCTTACAGATTGGTCACTATGTGTCCACTACTCTGTGATGTCAGTGATATATCATAGAAGTGCTTAGCATCCTAAATAAATGAAAAATATCTTATCCATCACAACTTCTTTTGACTTTTTTAGACATAATTTTCCAGGTTCCTTTATATATGTGGGTCAGTTTAGTAGACTGAAATGCATGTAAAATTGTGGCTACATTCAGATGTAACATGTAATTGCAATTTAGTGTTATTAGTGAGCCTGTGCAAATCTTGAGCTTAAGTGCTCTCATCTGTCCTCCTCTGGCACAGCCATGAAAAAGAACTTGAAAGTGTCTGCATCCACAGTCACCATCCAAACCTTAAGTTGTAGTTATTCTTGATTGTAGTTAGGTGAAACAAACCAACTTCCATAAACTATGGCTTGAAGTTGGCATGTTTCAACTAACCATAGTTAAGATTACCCACTGTGTGTCTAGGTTTGGGCAACATGGAAGCTGTGCATGTCTAAAAAAGCGAAATCTTCCAAATTCCCCATGCTACACCAGATTGGGAAGGGGAATCACAAAAGTCTGGGACTCACTACAGATCACTCTCATTAGGTCCAAATGAGAGTAATATGTGGTTTGTCCAAGGGCTTAAAAAACAGGCTTTCCACTTTTGTCTCTAACCTTTGAATGTCTAGCTATAGCTATATATGGAAGACATTTTTTTTGCAGTGCATGTTATCTTCTGTTATTAAATTATTCTATTTATAACAAAAATAAGTGTTTTATCCATATTGTCAATATCAATACAAAGGAATTATGAATTCAAAATTGTTGATATTTATTGGAAACAAAATCAATACAGTAAATTTGATCAAGGCTTCATTAATTACTGTCTTCTAATAGACTGTTTCTAATAGCTTATATGGTTCTATATGAGCCTGTATTTCAAGTCCCAAAACATAATATGCATATTCCATTTCCCCACAAATCTATCATCCTCTTGTCTTCCTTCTCTTATTTTCACAAAATAGGTAAGCTTTCTCATGAAGATGTCAAAGAATATCCCAGATTTTCAGTAACCATTGAAGGATCCTTGGTGCCTTCCTCTTTTTCCAGTTTTAACTGATACAGATTTTGCTGGCCGTTAAAAGATCATTATTTCTTGCTCTTCCTTCAACATGATTCTTTTTATAAGACCAACAGAGACCACCACTGGTTATAATGGGAGTTGATAACCTGTCATCTGTTCTATGTGATTGACTATCTGTTTCCAAAATTTCTTTATTTTTATGACAAGCTCAGAATATGTGTCTAATGTCTGCTCTAACTGCCTGACTGCACCACAGATACCATTAGTTTCTGAGTATATGTTCCCTACTCTTAAAGGGTTAGACATTATCTTTACTGTAGAGAGGAAATGTATCTCAGATTAAACAGTTGGGCACAAGCTACTGGAAACCTTTACACAATGAAACTATTCATTGCATAGATCAAATTCATTCCTATTTTTTTCTCAATAGAGATTATGCAAAGGAGGTTTCTGGATGATTATGTCTGAAAACTATTTAGTCACACATGTGGCATCATTGCCCCCTCCTCCCAACATACAGGCTGTACCCGCATTTGGGTTGGAGAGTGAGTCTTCATGCTTCTGTATGTCCTCCCACCACATTCATGTAGATTATCATCATCATCAGATGTATGCATGTACATCTAATATGCATGATCTGTCTACCACAAAAAGGGGCATACAGAGATATAATTTAGCACCTATGTGCCTGGGCAAATGATAAACTGGCCTACAGGTTCAGTTAACTCTGAAACAAGCCATTTCATTGCTGAATTTACATGAGATATAAAATCATTGCCTCTGTTTTGATGTTTATGCTGCAAGAGCCATTGCTTATGTAGCCAAAATGGCACCAGCCATGCACAAGGGAGAAGTATCAGCAGGTATGCAAAAATACATAAAAAGGGGGAGGCAGGAGATGCCCAGAACAGCCCAATGAGGACTGAGTGTGCTCAGTGCCTACGGAATGCAAATATTTTCTGAATGCTACTTGGTACAAGTGTCCGTATTTCTGTTCTGTTGTGGCCAGTGGGCCAGCTGTGGTGGGGACAGTATTTTTTTCTAAACAATCAGTAAGTTTTGAAATATCTATTTGTTCATTTTCAGGTTGGATTTGATCCTCCTCCTCATATGAGAGTACCCGGAATCCCTCCAAATCTAGCTGGAATCCCTGGAGGAAAACCGTAAGTAAGGTCTGACAGCATAGCTAAGTTTAAATCAGCCAGAGCACATATTGTTTACCTTTTGTTGACAGATTACAGTCCCAAAGGGGAAGATATATGGACTTTTCCAGAAAAGTTATAGTAATCTACTGATAAGGATGTTCAAAATACATTCACCACTAGCATCAATAGCATTTTATCCTCTTTTTATTACTAATACATGCCATTTAGTTGGCAACAGTTAGACGCTATTGGCAAGATGTGCTCCTCCATTCGTAGAACTTTGCCTTACCAGAAGGCTGTGGAGGAGTGGAATTTAGTACTCTGAGGGAATAAATAAAATATGTTCTTGTTTTGATTTGCATTTAAGCTAAAAACCTCTCCTGTGAGATAGTGGGAGAAATTCCCACTTCTAATTTTAGCATGATCTGAAGATTTATTTAATTTTTAGGAAGCATTGAAATTGCCCCCCTGGGCTCCTGCTGGGAGGAAGGGCGGGATATAAATTAAATAATAAATAAATAAATAAAACGGGCAATTATTTTCCTTACTTGCGTAACACATGGCAATGTCAGGACTGTGCATTCCATGCCATTGTGCGTTACAGTGCAGCGTTACATCTGGCACATGTATGGATTGTGATGTCCTCGTGAGAGTTCTCTCTGTCTCTCTCTGTCTCTCTCTCTCCATTATTTTAAACAGCAGTTTTCTGACTTGTGTGGTTGTTTGGAGAATGTATTTTGTTTATTTAAACTATATGCTTGCTAAATGTCAGATGTCAAAAAACAGAACCAACAGTAATCAGGAGCGAAGGGCTTCCATGTCCTGAACGGCTCCATGTCTTTTCCCAGTGGCCATGTTCTTTGGCCATGTTTCTTAGCACTGTTTTTTTTTTTAATCCTCCATAACATGTTGTTCTCTTCTTACGCACACAAGCGCACACACACACTTTTTCTTTGCTGGACAAAGCTTGTGTGAACTATATAAATAGACAAGATAAACTTTGAAAATCCTAGGTGCTGAGCTGATCTCCTTTCATTATTTGCCTTTGAAACAAGACTGACACTACGCCTGATCACCCCAAGGCAATGGGATGCCTTCTGTTACCCATAGCAACTTTCTGATGGCATATCCTTATCTGTGATAGATAAGTCTATTGAAAATTTCTGGTGTAAGAGTACAGATAATGCACCGTCTGCCACAGACTCATATTGACAGCAGGAGAGTTTTCAGCTTCAGTCTGAAAAGCTCGTTTCTTTCAGGCACACAAATCGAGATGTCACATTGAATTTATTTTGTAAATGGGATGCAGTGTCCTTACTGTGTATCCTCTTCTTAGAAGGGGGGAGATTTCCATTCCTCTCCCAAACAAATAACTGCAACTCCCTTCATGTCTCAGCTGGCTAGTGCTCTATTATTTCATACCTGAAGCAAGTTGTGCATTGCTTTTTGTTTGGGTTTATTTCAAAACCTTGTGTACTAGTTCTGTCTTTTCAGCAAAATGGCATTTCTGTACAGGCAGACAACAATTAGGATAGAATTGGCTGCTGTTTTTTAAAAAATTAATCAGCCTCTTAGGAACACACTCTTGTTTTCCATTCTGCTGCTATTGAAAGAATTCCCTCTGGACAACCTGTTTCCTGTTTCTTCACCACCTGACAACGTGCTAACAGAATCCAAGGCCCACAACTATTTAAAAAATAATCTAGCCCTTGTTAAAGGCTCCGGGTCTTTAAAATCCTAAGAGTGCTGTGGATGTTAATGATGTGTGCAAATATTAGAAGAATGGGGATCCTGCTGTGGAATTTATGCATGCTATTAACATCCAAACATACTATAAGTTGCTTTTGGAAAATAAACTTCTATAATACTCCCCTTGCTACTCCTTGTCATTTTCTATAGCAATCCTGTGCATATTTGTGCATGGTCAAACTTTCAAATAAGCATGCTGAGGATGAGTCTGGTAGTGACTTTGGGCAATTGTAAACTTACCTAAAAAGTTAGGTGTCCTCTTCTGCAATGAGGTGGGTTTTCTTGGGGAAAAGCAATTGGAATATGTCTAGTTTTCCTTTGGGGTGATTTTCTTTAGAACTGTTCAGTTTGCATTAGAAAATGTTTTGATGCCCTAGAGAGTTGTCTAATTTAGCATATTTATTTTATTCGTATTTAGTAAGCAAATCTGAAAACTTTGAAACTGCCCAACCTTGCTTAGTATGTTTTTTTGCAATTGGCATCCATTCATGGTTACTAATGAACTTAGCCTTTGCACATATGGGCTATAGTCTTGTTTCTGTCCTTCTGTCTAAGTGTATCTACTGGCTTGTTCAGCTGTTGCCTTCTTGAATTTCACACAAAGTAGTAATAAGTGTGATCCCACAGCATTCTAGGATGTGTGTATCTGGATGGTGAAAATGGCATGTGGTCGTGTTAATCTTCAGATAACAACCTTGGTCCAATAAACCATAGTTTATAAGTGTGATCCCACACACCATAGACTGAGAATGAGGTTGTGTTTATGTACTCCATTCTTGCCCCCTCCTCTCGCTCCCCTTTGTATGCCCAGCTTCGGTATTTCTAATGAGATTTATTTAGCCAATTTCCCATGGAAGCTATGGTTTAATCTCCAATAACTAACCAGAATCAGATCCAGCTTAGAATTAAGGCACCCAAGAGAAATGGAGGAGGGTGGTACAACACTCTCTGTCTAATAGACCACGGATAATAATTAAAGATAATAATAAGACTGAGATTGTTAGGCTTCAATGGGGCCAATGTGTCTTACTTGACCAGCTGGTTAAAAAGTCTTCAGGCATGAATGTTGAGAGGGAAACTAATTTTGTTTATATGTTGAGGCTGATAGGTCCCTGGCTGAGTTTCTTCTGTTTTTAAAAAAGGAGAGCAGACTGACTAAATTACATAATCAATATTTTAAACCCTACAGAGAATCTAGCAAATGGGAAACTAGCAGTAAGTGAAAGTGCAAGATGGATGAAGAGAGCACTTTATTTCCTTCTTTACTTCCCTTGGTTCATATGCGGTGTGCCTTGGGGCTTCTGGTGAAGTAAATGCATTGATTTCTCCATCAAATATCCATGCCTCAAGATAAACCAGCTAGCTTTGGCATTAGCTGTGAATCCCTGAATAGCCAAGTACTGTGTGTGTGGAGGGGGGTGTAGGTCCGTGGTATGTAGTATTTAAGAACTTGCTTTCATGTGAAGCCACTCTTCTAGCAATCTAATTATAAGAAATACCCATGTCCTTCACTGGACATGAAGAACATGAGGACATTTCCCCAGTTTTGCACTCAGTTTTACATTCAGGAATTGGTAGATGTGAACTCGGAGGGGAGAGACTAAAACTAAAATTTCACCTGAATTCACAGGGCAAATGCAACATTGCGTCAGAACTACAGTATGTCCGCATGGTCACTTTCCATGCCAGTGTCCCCCACCCAGGCCTGATGGCAGGGGCATGGGAAGAAACCATGTCACCCCCGCTGCACTAGTGCGTAACCTTCTTTAAACAAGAAACAAGAGTATCCTGTCCTGAGTGCCCCACAACATTTACCATATTGCTGCTTATAATATATGACCTGGCCCATAGTCATGATTTAGTAACTGAAATAGGCCAACTTTGTGACCTGTGGCTCCCCCCTCCCCGCCTTCTTCTTTTCATCCAAAACAGAGCATACTCATTTCACGTTACTGCAGATGGTCAGATGCAGCCAGTTCCTTTCCCTCCAGATGCTCTCATTGGACCAGGAATACCTCGGCATGCTCGCCAGATCAATACCTTGAACCATGGGGAAGTGGTGTGTGCAGTCACCATCAGCAACCCAACAAGGCATGTGTACACTGGTGGGAAGGGATGTGTCAAAGTCTGGGACATCAGCCAGCCTGGCAACAAAAGTCCTGTTTCTCAGCTGGATTGTCTGGTAAGTGAATATGACTGTTATGTAAAGTGGAATCCAGTATTAAAATCTAGGACCTGATGAATTTAGCTAAATAATTAGCTAATGTATCAATCACTTTTTGGTCAAAAAAGACCACCAAGAAAGAAAAAATAAATGTTTAAAATAATAAATAATCAAAACTAAACAACACAGCAGCAAAAAACTCTTGACAATGTCTCTTGCTTCCCTGGGTGGAGGATAGATGGGGTGTGTGAGTGTGTGCAGAAACTAGCCTACTGTGCGACAGCTAGGATGCTGACCGGGGCTAGTTTTCGTGCCCACACGACTCCCCTGTTACAGCAACTCCATTGGTTACCGATTTGCTTCCGGACCCAATTCAAAGTGCTGGTGTTGTCCTTTAAAGCCCTCCACGGCTTAGGCCCTGTCTATCTGTCTGATCGGTTGTCTGCTTATGAACCCCCCTGTCCCTTGAGATCCTCTAATGACTTCCTTCTTACGATTCCTTCAGTTTCACTAGTTCATTTATCAGGGACTAGAGATAAGGCGTTTTCCATTATCGCTCCTAGACTCTGGAATTTTTTACCTCTGGAGGTTCGGTCTGCCTCTTCGCTTCTGACATTTCGCCGCCTGGTCAAGACGTTTTTATTCCGGGTTGCGTTTAATTTGAATGAATAATAGAATTTCTTAATATTTGATTGTTATATTTGGCAATTTTAAGTATGGAGATTGTAATTTTTATTGTTGTAGTTGTGTATTTTATTTATATGTTTCATTAGGCTGTTCGTCGCTCTGAGTTTCTGGGAAAATAGAGTGGGCTATAAATGTTTTAAATAAATAAATAAATAAAATAAATGTTATATAACTTGCTGCGCCCACTTTTGCTGATGTCCCAGACTCAAAAACCTTGGATATTAGTTATTAAAGAGAGCCTCCTTGGCCAGCGAAGGCACACTGATATTGTCAAAATTATTTCTTTAGCAGTGCATTGCAACTTCTTAAAAATCAGAAACTTATCTTGGCTCTGGTTCTCTTTGCTAAACTTAGTCAGCAGTAAGATAGAAGAATTGTCCTCCATCACATTGAAAATGATGTAGAGAGCTATACTTCCAAGTGAGAACTTCACTGAATTTTCTTCACTGCAGACTCTGCTTAGATATGAACAGTAGAAGTCAGGACTGGCAGTGACTTGTGTTCTTTGGAATTTATAGGCTCAGTTCAGAGCTTCATAAGCCCTCATTTATAAGTTGGTGCCAAGTACTCCTTTCTCACCCCTTCCCTCCTCCTATTGTGCACCGACTTCAGCACAAAGATCCAGGTTGTATTACACTGCAGCTCCCAGACTGAACTGTGGCTTAATGTCAACTCACAAACCAAGAAAATAAGCCATGATGTGATCCTGGCTCATTTTCCTGGTTTGGGTTAACTGATAACAAGTCCGAGTTCCTTGACTTGGACATAACAGGGAGCTTTGACTTAATACAGAACAATTTCTTCATGCCAAAGCCACTGTAAGGTGGAAGGGCAAAAGGAGGAGCGCTCAGTCCTGATACTCATTCACAGTTCCATACTCCACTTCCTGTAACTTCCAGATTAGATTATTGCAATATACTGTACGTGGTGCTGCCCTTGGAGATGACTAGGAAACTTCAACTGGTCCAAATGCAGTGGCCATATTACTGCCTGGGGTTCCATTTAGAACTCACATAGCCCCTGTTTTAAAACAGCTGTGTTGGTTGCCAGTTCATTTTTGTGCTCATGCTAATGTTTAAAGCCATGAACAGCTTAGGTCCCAAATATCTGAAAGACCACTTCCTTCCCTACAGCTGCACTCGGGTGTTGTGATCATCAGAGGGGGCCCTCTTGATAGTTCTTCCACCCTCAGAAGCTCAGGGGCTGATTGGCTGGGAGAGAACATTATCTGTGGTTGCCCCTCAGTTGTGGAATTTAACCTCCTGGCCACAGATGCATCTGACATGTTCACTATATAGCTTTTGTCATATGCCAGAGATGTACCCCTTTACCCTGGAAGACTCTCTGCTTGTGATTGTAATTTGTTTTAAACTGTTTTTAAAGTTGTATCTTCATCATCATTATCATCATCATCACCCATGGTTAATGAAACCTTGAATGATTGTCCATATCAGGCCAACAGAGTTTAAAGTCTGGATACAGCATGAAAGATGTCATTGGCTATTGCTGAGAATGTGTTAATGTTACTGATGTTTGTACCTCTACAGAACAGAGACAACTACATTCGATCTTGTAAATTGCTCCCCGACGGATGCACCCTGATTGTTGGTGGGGAAGCCAGCACATTATCCATTTGGGACCTGGCAGCTCCAACTCCGCGTATAAAAGCAGAGCTGACTTCCTCCGCTCCCGCCTGCTATGCTCTCGCAATCAGCCCAGATTCCAAGGTCTGCTTCTCCTGCTGTAGCGACGGGAACATCGCAGTGTGGGATCTGCACAATCAAACATTGGTCAGGTTAGTTGCTGCTCTTCAGCCAATTTCTTTTTTGTATATATAATAGTATTAAACCTTCATGATGAAAGTTCTAGATTGCCTAAATTAATAGTTCAGAGTAGGGTTGCCACTGGGGCAAATCTGTCTGATTTTGCCCAGGAAATCAATAAACTTTGTCTGGATTTGGATACTAACTATTTTCATAGCCATTCAAGGAGGTATTGGTGCATTGGAATTGTCCTGAGGCAGTCAGGTGCCTTCTGTCCTGTCCCAGGAACTGTGCAAGAGCTTCTCCAAACACAACCCTGTGCCCATTTTGGCTGCAGCGGGATAGCATAGCCAAAGAGACGAGCCAGCATGGTGTGTCTTGCATTTATGCTTCATAAATGAGGGAAGACCTGGATGAAGTGGTTCTACCATCTCACTGGGTCCATAGAGGTCACCAGACTTAAAATTATAATTACCTCCAGTAATCTGGGGGCCATGCTTGAGGAGCCCTGTGTATGGCAATTAGCAGGCCAGGAAATTTCCAATTGCAAATCTCACCTTTCCTGTTTTCTCTGAACCTAGTTTGGCA